>NW_003303755.1:3363990-3390347 GCF_000142945.1 Phytophthora infestans T30-4
CTTCTCCTCTCCCTCCGCGACCGAGCCCGACCGGATGAGGGCGGTGTGGCGACATCTCCGTCACCACCACCGGGTGCATCAGCACCATCACTCCTCGAAGAGGATACAGTGTCTCGCAAGACACTCGGCTGAAAGCCAAGAGGTCATTGACCCTCACACAGTGAGCTAGGTGTCACCCCACCTTAAATATACTTAAGTTTCCTCTTCCATGTTTGTCTGAGTACTCCTTTTGTTTATCTTGAGCCGCTGCCATGGCATCGCGGACCCTGCTGACAACGCTCAGCTTGGTATCAATAAAGGATTCCACCTGTTTCCGCAGCGAAACTGGTCTCACATCCGAGACCTGGGAGGAAAGGGCTTTCCAAGCCTCTCCCCCATTTAGAATAGAGGAGTCAGTGTCTCCTCGAAGAGTGAGAGGCACTCTGGGGTGACGGAAGCCGTTCAAGTAGAACGGCGTGAGCCCCGTGGACGCGTGCACCGCGTTGTTGAGCGCAACTCAACGACTGGAAGCTGCGTCGACCACGTACGTGGTGCTGCCGCACACACACTGCGCAGAGTGTCCTCGAGCACTCGATTGACGCGCTATGTCTGGCCGTCTGTCTGTGGATGATCCGCAGTGGACATCTGCAGACGAGTTCCCAGTAAAGGAAACAGCGTTTTCCAGAACGCAGCCGTGAACCATGGGTCTCGGTCCGAGACTATCGTCTCCGGGAGACCGTGGTAGCGGGAACACGCCATCGACGAACAACCTTGCGGTTTGTTCGCCCGTAACAGTGACGGGAACCGGGAGCAAGATGTACCATCTTGCTCAGCCGACACACGAACACCAAAATTTCGGGTGTTGCCGTGTCCGTCGGCGGGAAGCCTAAAGATGAAGTCAAGACGCATCGACTCCAACAGTCAGCCGGTACGGGCAGGCTCTGTAGTGAAGCCGAAGAGTGCCCTGCGGTTTGACCCGCTGACATGTTTCGCATGTCTTAACGTAACTTGTACATGTGGGTCCACCAGAAGGACTGAGAGACCGACATAAAGGTCTTCTCGCGGCCCGTGGCCGCTGGAGGGCGCGTCGTGCGCCTCCGCGAGGATATCGAACTTCAGATCCTCGTCGTTGGGTACAACCACCCGTGGAGGTTCATTGGGCTCCACCCGGTAATAGAGGAGGCCATCCTTCAACTCATATCGGTGGAGCCGTGATGTGGTGTTGGAATTCCCACGTGAACCCTAGCTACAAATGTAGTTAGGAGGTTCCCACAACAATACGTCTACTAGGATAGTAAACGATCGTTTGGGCGGACCTGAAACCCCCAGTTCTGCTCTTGCACCGGGACAAACTGGACCTTGTAAACTACTTATATAGGCCAACCAGTAAAAATAAGAACACGCTACTAGCACGAGCAAAGCTAGCAGGTGTTATGAATCCTCGTGGTCCCAACAGCGGAAGGGTACCAGGCACGGGTAAGCCTTTTACGAGATCACCGAGTGTTCAACACTCGGTTGGAAGAATAAAAAGGAGGCACTTCAACCACTCCCAGTCGTGCAAGTAGGCAACAATAAGCCGTCACGTAAAACCTCCCAATAATAATCGGCCAATACACAAAGACTCTTGGCCTTGCCGGATGAACCCTCGCTACAGAGCTTCGAGTTCACCGACAGGCATAACACACTCAAACAAGCTTGACCTGACGCTTACCTTGAAGCCGGACGTCGCTCTGTGTGCTTGAGTGGAAATTCTGTTCTGTATTTAAGCTTCCCCTTCCGGCTCTATTCCTAATAAGAAGTCCTAATCAAGTTTACAAATATCAAGTGAGCCAAGATCCGTTATGGATCTTCTTGCACGCCAAGCGTCGTTTGCACCGTCGCATGAGTATCTTTAACGGTCCGCTCCCTGTCCCAGACGGTGAACATGCCTTCCAAGGGTCGCTGAGCCTTCCGCGAACTCATCCCAACCGCCACTGAGGGTTCGTACCGTAGATGGTCCGCTGAATGCGAATCCGGCCAGTCCATTATTAATAATAAGGACAGCCTAGATTCAGCGACATATGGCCGTATCCAACACTCGTTGAAAGTTCGGAAGTGACGCCGTCGAGTCCCTTGCACCTTGGCGTCTCCGTACATCACATGACCGAGGGTTCGTTGCTTGAACATCTTGGGCGGTGTCACGTCTTTGTCGACGGGTGATAATCCGCAACTACGGAGAAATCGCTACACCACAACTGCCCCTGTCGCAATGGAAGCCACGGTACTGGTGCCCGTTGTGACATTTCTTCATTCTTCAATTCACCATCTCGCCACCGTATATCCAAGCGTCCGAATCGAGCCGTGTCCGACGCGTTTCAGCGTCTCAATCCTCGTAGACGTCGCGAACGTGAACGGCTGGAGGTACGTCAGCACATCCTTTTCTTGAATCATCGGCACCTTGCCCACACCTCGCATTACTCGAACCGTTTCTCAGGAGGGCAAGACCGAGGGTTCGAACGCTCCTCAGTCTGCTGCTCTTCCTCCGACAGCAGCGTAATCAACCGGCCCTCCGGCGCTTCCTACCCCGGACTCATCACTCCCTGCGGTAGCTCCTGCAGCACTTTCCGTCGTCGCTGAATCCGCGGAGATGGCTCCTGCTGCTCCTCCTGCGCCTGCTGGTGGTACACCACCACTCACCGAAGATTCGCTGCGCGCCATGCTGGCTGAAAGTACGGAGGCATCGGTCGATCACATGATGACCTCGATAATTCCGTACTTGACTGCAATGGCTCGTCACCAAGTGCAGCTCAGCGTTGCGCCTCCTCTCCACGGCGATGTACACACTCAACGTCGCCTCGAGACTGCTGTTGGTTTCGATAAAGTCCTCGCTGCAGTACAACCTCTTCCTGACGCGCTGTCGGCATTACCCGAACGAGTCGCCGACTTGGAGCGTCAGTTGCGGTTTGCTCAGTCCGAGGCTGCTGCCGCCGTACGTTCGGTGGCACCCGAAATCATGGCTCGTGAGAACGCGGAGGCGTTCCTCAAGGCTGCCAACGCTGAGATTGAAGCCCTTCACCACAACGTCAAGATTCTCCGCGAGTCGAACGCCAAGAACGACGCTATGCTCGCCACTGCTCAAGCCACTATGGAGCGACACGCAGAAGACTTGAATCGTCTGTACTGCGAGGTCCAAGCTCGGGACGTTTTCATCAGCACGTTGCAGAAGAAGCTGGCTCGCGAACGCGAGGTGTACAAGTATTCTATTGGAGCGAATACCGAGCAGACTCGGAAGCTTCACCTCCTTCTGGTAAAGCTTGCCCAGGGAAAGTATGTTGATAACGACACGCTCAAGGTCCTCGAGAGCCAGCAAGACCGTGACACTCGCCTCCTCCAAGCGAATCGCACCTTCCGTGCACACGTGAGTCTGGCCGGGATGGATCCCGAGGTACTTCGTCTGGCTGTTGATGGTACGCTCCTAATGTCGCTCCTTCCACCGTGTGTTCAGCAACTAACGTTCATTCACAATCTTTCGTGATAGGTCTGACTGCGGGTGAGCTGGACCTGGACGCGCTGGACTTGGATCAGGAGACGTTAGTCGCTTTGCGGTGCATCCAGTCTGCCACCGCGTCTTCGGACGACCCTCGAGCTCTTCCTGCAGCTTTGGACAAGGCCGCTCCCCAAGTGGCCCATGGGAAGTCCCATAAGCGTCTTAGACCAGGTGGCGAGGATTCAGACGACGAGCCAAACGCCTCTGACGAAGACAAGGCTCCAATCCCAACGGACAAGGCCAGTACTTCGATGGCAGCTGCCGGTCTCGGTGATGCGCCACCTGCCGATACTTCAACTCCCAAGTCTGCTCGTAGATCGCTGTTCGGCCCGAAGGCGTGGAAGAAGGCGGCCCAGAAGAAGCGCAAGAAATCTCGTCCTCATTCTCCTGCCAAGTCGCCCCGACGTCATATGAAGACTCGGTCCAAGTCTGTACCGTCTTCTCCAAGCTCATGGTCGCCACCTCCTACACCAGCGTCTTCTTCTACTCCCGCCGTAGTCGACCTCAGCGGCGACCAGAGTGATGTGGACATGGGGAATGCTGGTCCAAGCAGCGTCCCTTCGGTTCAAGAAACTGCCACAGAGCCTTCAGGTAAAGATGTGGACCCTGGGGATCACAACGATGTTCTTGATCCTCCTGACGCGCCTTCGCCACCGCCACAGGGTCCACCCGATGTGACCAAGCCACCAGCTTCAACGATCTCTCCTTCTCCAGCCGACATACGTGCTGCTGAAGAAGATCTGCGTGAGGCCGAAGAAATGCGACTCATGTTCGGCTCAAGTGATGAAGGTGAAGAGTCGAACCAAACTGTCCCACAAGGCAAGTCTGCTTCGGCGTCTGTTGCGACGTCCAAGATAGTTGAAGTCTCGGGAGTGGTTTCTACAGCAGGGCCTGCCCCTGTTGAAGCTGCTCCACCAGCCTCCGTGTCTTCAAAGCCGGCTCCGATTGTTCCGACGGCTGTCGTATCAAGCGTGTCTTCGCCCGACTTTTCGATGGAGATTGATGACGATGGAAATGCTGATGGTGATCGTGGAGATGACGTGGATGATAATGAATCTTCGGTGGATGATTCTCCTGATGCTCCCAGTGGTGGCGGTGATGTTCCGCCACCTACCGATCATTCAAGCACACTCGATGACGAATATATTGAAGATTCCGAGAGAAATGGGAGCAACCTTGGTCCAGCTCGTCCTCCGACTCCTTCTCGGCCAAATCCTTCGCCGATGATGACTTCTCCAATTATAGTTGGCGGTCCGCCTCCTTCGCCACCGGCAAGTCACCCAGCACCAGCATCTTCTCCTCCTGTTCCGGTGTCTCCTCGTCCGCCTATTTGGACTGTCGATGCTGGACCTGGGCGCCTGATTACGGCCACCTACACTTCGGTGCCGCGTCGTGGTGGTGCACCGTCGGTTAAGCCGTTGCCTCACCGAGTGTTGTCTGGTGGTCGCCCTACGGTGCCCGCTTCGTCCACCTTGCCACCGTGGGTTCTTCCGTACGTGGACATGGAGTTTACTGACGCAGGCGCCAAAAAGTGTTTCGAGCGACTCTTGAGCTTAACCCTTCCCGAACCAGCTGGTGAGGTGACTGTGCGTACAACGTTGGAGGGTCCCCAAGCGTACTTTGATTATTCGCATCCTGATCACCCGTACCAGCAACTTCGGCAGCTCTATCCTCTTCAAGCCTGTCTCTTCGACACTGTCGACTTCCATCCAAGCGTCCCCATCTTCAAGCGTGCTCCGATTGAGACCCGTCTCAAGATGATCTGGGCGAACCTTCGGGGTGACGGCGGTAAGCAAGGTGACCTTGGGTTCGCGTTGTGGGAGCGTCTCCACTGGCTTCCGTTGACTGGTATTGAACGAGGTCTCGCTGAAGAAGCTAAAAAGGTTGGCCACGACAAGGAGCGCTTGAAGGAACTGAGAGCTCTGTTGAAGAAGCTCTTCAGTGAGCGCGACCGTCGTGCCGATCGTCTTCGTAACAAATACCGTGAGCAGTACATGGCGTGGAGTCGTGACTCGGTTTCCTCTGGTGCTTCCGGCGCGCCGTTCATTCGTCCCGAATTGCTTTTGGAGCCGTCGAAGCCGTGGTACCCCATTGAAAACTTGTCGTTCGCACCTCGAACATCTGACTGGCTTTCCGAAGTTCCGGCTCTCGACGCTCGTCAGCCCTGGCGTACTGGATAGATGAATGCGCCGCATCAGCACCCGTACAACACCACGTACTTCCCGTGCCAGCGTAATCCGGAGCTCTTCAATCCTCGTGGTACGCGTTTCGTGGATGTGTACCGAAGCGTGATCGCTGACCCGTCTCTCGATTCAACTGAACTTATTCCGACCTGGCGTTCGTTGTTTGACTCGCCACCGGCTACTCCACGTCCCGCTCTGGATGCTGCTCCTGTTGAAGCTGGTACCGAGGATTCGCAGGGTTCGGCTGCAGCTCCAGCTGCTGAGGCTCAGGTTCCTGATGAAGAGGAGAAGGAGAGTGGTAACTCGGTTTCGTTGCTCTCTTGGCCACCGCGGCCAGGCAATTGGAATCGCTTTGAATCCTCGCTGCATGTTCCACGACGTTCTCCAGCATCTCAGCTAACTGTTGAGGTGTCCCGCGTGACTTCGTTTTCAGTGGTCGCTCCCCGGTCGGCATTCATGTTTTCTTATTCTTAATCCACTTCCACAGCGTAATCAGGTTCATGTTGTTCTTCAAATGCATATACAATTTGTTGTTGCTGTAACGTTTTTCGTCTCTTAACACAGGCTGCATCGCCCTGTGGACAGTTCACACGTAATCCAGTCACGCTAGTCTTCGTCCGCCACTTGCGCCATCTGCAGCCGATTCTCGCTCTTCTTGGCTCGCAAATAGTCGTACAGCAGACCTCCACATGACAAGTTGGATGCTGGTTCCCAAGTTGGATCTTCATAGCCCACCCACTTGACTTTCAACTCGCGTGTAGCACGCTCCGTGCTCGTCGTCAGTGGTGTTCTGTCGTCGAGGGTGGCCTCGACTTCATATTCACCGGCAACTTGATCTGGTTCCCAGATGTCCTCAGGCAACAGCTCCTCATCGAAGTCGAGTCTTGTACCAACCGAGTGTTCGGTCGACTGTTGAACTCGCTGACAGCCTTGAGTCTCGCCACATGCACTACTGGGTAGAAGCGATACCCACTTCGGTCAGGCAGTTCCAGCTCGTACGCAAACTCTTCCACCTTGCGCTTGATCCGAAAAGGTCCATGCCATCGGTGAGCTAATTTCTTCGTCAAGCCCGGTTTGACGCGTTCCATGTACAACCACGCCCGGCTCCCAATCTCAAAAAGAGATCTCGGTGGGGCTCTTGCAGGATCTTCCATCTCTTGTGAAGCTTCAAGGGGGTCCGCCGAGTGTTCGTTTCCACTTGGTTGAGACACAGCAGCTTTTTCCAGTCGACTCAGGGCATCATTATGTTTTTTGCCCTTCGCTCCTTTTCTACAGCCTGATAATCCTTGGCCATAGTGAGGGCGACCTCATGTTCTCGATTGATCTCACGCCGCCACGCTAGTGCGTCAGACTGCTTGCCGAGTCCTCGTTTGAGTGATGACGACATTGCCCGCAACGTCGACTGCGCATCCCAACCATGAACGAGGTAGAACGGTGTTTCCTTCCTTGTAGGGTCCTGAGAAGTATTATTAGCAAACACCAGCTTCTCTGCGATTTCATCCCAATCTTGCTGTAAAGGGTCTTCCGCGTACACCCGTACGGAACCCATCACTGACTTCACCGAGCGTTCCTGCTGTTCATTAGCCTGTGGCCGATAGCTCAAAGTCGCCCGTGATCTTGACTGCATCATCTCTGCGAACGCTTGGAACACCTCGCTCATGAAGCGTGGGTTGCGGTCATGCCTTATCAATGATGCGGCTCCGAACCGTCGGTACACACATTCTTCGAACACTTGGGCAACACTCAGTGCAGTCGTATCTGACATAGCCTTGGCAATAACGAATCCCGTGAACGAGCACTGAAATAGGAGCAACGCCGTGTTGCCCCTGCGAGATTTCGGTAGTGGGATCACAAAATCCATCGAGACGATCTGGAAAGGTCGTTCGGCTAGTACGTTGCCAGGCGAGTATCCATGAAGCTGTGGACGGCTTTTACTCGAGCTGCAATCTGGACATGACTTCACATGCTTCTCCACGTCAGCGTACAAGCCGATCCAATAATAATCGGACTTAACGCGATGGAACGTTCTCACCACACCTTGATGTCTTCCTTCCAGCGAGTCGTGACAGTTCTGCAAGACCTCTTGAATCATCGTTGTTGGTACCACAAGCCGCAGCTTGGTCTCCTCTTGCCAACCGTGGTCGTACCGACGATTCAATCGAAGATAGTGAAGCACGCCGTCTTCTGATAACACGAACCGGTCGGCATACTTCCAGGCATCTCGAGCTTCTTTGTAGCTCAGCTCTTTTGCTTGGCCCTGAAACACCTTCTTGATGTTAAACCACTTCTGCTCCTCGTCTTGTGCCACCATTATTCGTCTGCGTCGTTTCCGCTGTATCGCTACCGGGTCAACATCTTCCGCATCGGGAAATGCCGCTGGTACAGTCTTGTGAGGATGGTCTGGCAAATCTTCGCCGATTGAATCTTCGGTGGGCGTCTCTCGTCGTTCTTCATGCTGTTCTTGAGCTTTTGATACATCCTTCGAGTGTTCATCTGCAAACCTGACGCGTTTCCTGGCCTTCGTTTGTCGCCGAGTCATCACTGCCATATTACCATAATCACACTTTGGTGAGCTGTAATCAACCACGACATTTTCGAAAGTTTTCCACTTTGAAGACTCGCTGCCTGACAGTACATGTACTTGACGCTCTGCCCTCGTGACGAAACATCTACCGAGTCTTCATCCTGCTCGTAAAATATTTCCTGGATGCGATTCAGCGACGCCAATTCCGACTTGCGAGTTTCAGCCAAGATGACCCGACTGACCTTCGATTCCAGCGCTTCAGTGGCTAAATAATCCGCGGCAGCGTTGTATTCTCGTACAACGAGAAGATATTTAACTGATCGAAGCTTGGCCGCGAGCTTCTTGTGAGTATTCAGCAGCGCTAGCAAAGTTTCCTTCCTGCATGCGATCACCCCTAGTGATTGTTGAATCGCGAGCCTTGAGTCACCGACGATGACTAAATCCTCGGCACCGTGCGCAATAGCAGCCTTGACACCGTTTAGCATACCTGTATACCCTGCCTCATTCACCGTGGTGGCCGAGAGGTAAGCGTTTGCAGCAATCACTATCTTCCACTCAGGAAGACTCCACAGCACCCATGAACAACTCCCGTAGCCACCGTACTTCTCTGTCTTCGCTGATCCGTCATTAGATATGACGAATCCGCTGTAATTACGGGGAAGCCTGGCGTACAGCAACGCGGGGTCCATTCGAATAGTCGGGGAACCCTTGTTTGGAGGTGCCACCGGCGCGAGTGAGTCTTCCAGGTCAACGAAGCTCGTGATGCTTGACTGCAGTAGCTGCGCAAAGGCGACATCCTTCTCTTTCACGCGCTGCACCTTAAGGTGCCACTGCGAAATCAGTACGGCGAACTGGACCGCGCGTCCGAAGAGAGACTTTGACTTGTGCACCCACTCTAACGTCGAGAATCGTGTATAGACATGTAGCGTCTTTCCTACCAGCTGGACGTAACAGATCTTCAACAGCAGAAGTAACGCCAAAACTTTCTTCTCGGCAGGATGATAGTTTATCTCGGCCTCCTTGAGCACCCGACCGAGGAACCGTACGGGGTATAACTTGCCTTCATGTTCTTGCCCACAGCTCGACCGACCAACGGAACGTCCGTAGTCGTGTCCCTCGCGCGGTTCCAACCGCGCGCCGCTATTTGGTACGTTGGCTCGGTTATCCCCCAGAGCATGATACGTGGGAGCCCCGCGCCAATCTTCTCCGCGACGTTCCGGACGTGGTCCACGAGTATAAGACCATGCTGCTTGAGAAGAAGAATTCCGCGGGTCACCCCGCGGAGACCGTAAACGAGATCGAGAACGGCCACGAGAACGACCCGCACAAGGAGACGACAACGACGCCGCGCTCCGACGCGTGCAACGTCGGCGTGAGCCGCGGTGAACACTGACACAACTTATCAGTGCAAGAATGAAAACAAGAAACCACCGGCGACATCGAACCGGTGACCAGTGGGTTGTCAACCCGACACGCTACGACGGCGCCGAAACGACTTCGATTACCAGCGGCGACACGGTGGTCAACAAGTACCTGATTCTGGTGACACCAGTGGTGACAGCGTGATGCTCACTTGGGTTGCTCAAGTGGTTGACTTCCGTCGACAAGTCTCATGTCTTCGAGATGTTCGAAGCTATTCCGTTCTGGCAGCAAAACAACACTCGCGTGTGCGTGAGTGAATGCACCTGGTAGGAATCGAACCCTGGCGTCCTGACTGGAAGCCCCATGCATTGACCATTGCGCCACGAAGTCGGCTTCGTGAGGTTCCTCGTGTCTGTGATCCAAGTGCCTCCAGCTCGGAGTCTTCTAAGTCGCATGTACGCTGGGCACTTCGTCGATGTGTGTCCTGGGGGCCGAGACGCGCAGTGACGGTCCTCGCAGTACATCCAGAGCTTGTGGCGCACCTGTCGACCCTGGACTTGCCCTTGTTACCACCGCCAGCGACGCGCTGGCGCTGCCGCCCTCCGCGCTGTCTCCGATGTCTCCGCCTTGTCGGTTTTCGAGTTTTCTTCAAATGTGTTCCGTACGCTTATGTTGCGTAAGCGCAACTTAAAGAGGAGGGTGATGTAATGGGCCCAACTCCAATTACATAAGTAGGTAGATATTTCTTTAGTTATTACATAAGTAGGTAAAGTGGCACACGGGTAGCGTGTGCCAAGGTGTCATCATCTGATTGGTTGATAGTGAGGAGCCAGACTCACTTATTGACCAATCAGATATAGACATGTGTTTGAGTGGTTCACACGAGGCCAGGGGTAGCCGCCCTGGTCCTAAATAAATCAGAGTTGAATTTGACACAAGCCTAAGACTTGGTTTTATTATTGCGAGCTTCCTCCGCATTACAGTGTAAGCTAGTAACGGTATCTCTTACCCCGTTACACCTTGCATTAGCGTAGTGCTCAACGCCCATTCATTCGCAAAGAGCATGACGTGAACTACTTTTGACCGATCGAAGTGCCTGAGGATGGGTGAGTGTGAAGCACTCGTCTTCAATTTTTCGAAGGAACGACGTGCCACAGAAAGGCCACCTTCAACGGCAAAGTCTTCATCCTTGAGCTGGTACAGCGCCGCCTTGTAGACCGCGAAGTCTTGAATGAAGCGACTGTAGTAATTAACCGCTCCAAGAAACGACTGCATGCCCTTCATACTCGTTGGAAACGAAAGCTCGGTGATGGTCGCAAGCTTCTTGGGGTCAGCGCTGATACCTTCTGGCGAAATTTTATGAGACAGAAAGTCCACCTTGGGTTGGAAGAAGATGCTCTTGGTGAAGCTAATGCTGATCCATCACTGTGCAAATCTTGCCAGCAATCGATCCAGCGTCGCCAGGCAGCTGTCGAAATCCTCGCCACCGAAGCAAATATCATCCACAAACGACCGGCGACCAAACACAGGTACCAGCGATGATTCGTCCGGTTCCCCGTTCGTAAACATGTCAGCGACGGGGCTGTTGACGCGTTGTAGTACAGGGTCGGTCTCTACCGGTGCTTCGCGATCTGCCGCGAACCTCGTTTGAAACGAGCCCTCGGCGCTTGGCCCACGACGTTCCTTGGCCTGTTCTTCAGCTAAACGCATCTTCTCCGAGTATTCAAACCAACCTCCTTTAGGTTGAACGAACCCCTAGAGTGCGTTGCCAATCATACGCTGGTAGATCATCGGCGCGTTCTTTAATACGAAGGGCATGCGTAACCACTCGAAATATCCGAGTGCGCAGACGAACGCCGATACTTTACGTGCTCGCAAGGTCATCATGACCGCCCACAAGCCGCTTGCTGCATCCAGCGAGCAGAACCATAGGTAGCTCTCGAGATCTGTTAACAGGTCGTCGACTAGCGGCATTGCATACTCCTTGATCGCAGTGATAGCATTCACCATCTTGTAATCAATGCAGAGCCGGATGTCCAGCCCGTTCTTTTTCATCACAATCACGATCGGTGATGCCCATGGACTATCTGGAAAAAAAACGATCAGTCCTGCTCGCAACAAAGCGCGTAGCAGCTCGTACAGCTTGCCGAGAAATCGTAGCGGCACGCGCCGGGCACGCTGTTTAATTGGGGCGTGCCCCTGTGTGTCGATATCGCATACCGCGCCGTAGGCTGGCGGCGGCAGTGCGTTACCACTAGCAATCAGAATCTGCTCGTGGTTCTTCAGCGTCGCGACCAGACGTTCTCGGCGATCAGTCGACAACTCAGGATCAGCAACATTAGGCGCAGTGTAGTCTATTGTCGTGTTGATCTCTTCGGTCAGGTCCGGCAGGAATGCCAGCTCCTTCGCGTAGTCTTCCAAGCCAATGTTGTTAACTGGGTGTTCGTAGAAATCATTTCTTGTATCGTCCGTTGCTTCATTTCCTTCAGTCGTTAACACTCGAGCAATCGAGATGTATGTTCCGTCCAAAGTCGCTACGGACTCTTCTCTTGACTCAACGTCGGCATCCGCTTTGATTCAACAGTCGGTACTGGGTCCATCTCCTTCCCATACTGGTTTCCCATCTTCGGGCCATCTGCCGAGTCGTCGTTCGCAATATTAAATGTGCGGGCTACCGACATATTGGGTTGTTGACTTTTGTTCAGCTCCTCGGTCGGCTGCTGTCTTGACAGTTCGGCATTCGCACCAATCTCGCAATGAACACTCGGTGCCGTACTCAACACCTTCCGCGCGATGCCTGCATCCTCTGGATCAACCACCGATGTCTCGTTCGCAGATTTGGTGGCACACAAGGCCGGAACAACCTCGTCAAAACAGGTGATTCCACTTGATCCAGTGCTGTTACTTGTCGCTTCCGTGGTCACCCCTGACTGGACACGAACACTCGTTGGCGTATGTACAACGTTTAACGGGCTCAGTAGTTCGTGAGCTGTCGTGCAAGTGTTTGAAGGTTCTTCGGAAGGCTGACCGTCGGCCGCATCCCCGGCTGTCACCCCAGACGCCAGACAGGCTTCCAATCGTTCACGTTCCTCCAGGATCAGTGCCCATCGCTCTGCACACGTCAGACGATCACTAGAATCCACTAGCGAGTCTTCTAGAGGGCGTGCTAGTACCCCACTGGGTTCTGGATAGTCCGGTCGATCAACTGCCGAAGGCTGAGTTGCAAGCCATTGTTCGTATATTTCACATTCACGCTGAAAGAGCTCGCGGTCTCTGCAACCTTCGTAGACGCACATAGCCGTCACCTCGTGGCAAATCCCCATCTGGAATCCACATCGCGATCGAGTCGTGTGCTGGTAGGTACACAGTTCGATCAGACACGTTGGTCAACCGAATGCTCTGAGGCCGTTCACGTCGAAAACGCGCTACTGACGGGATTAACTTGTTCGTTCGACGAGCCCACAGTACGTGTTCTTCCAGCCTGACTTGACGCTTCGCTAGTCGATATTCTCGCCACTCGTGCGCTTGAATGTCCAAACGCTCGGGTGGCCCGGCGTTAACATGGGAGCCGTATTTATCGCTGTCGATCATGTTCTTGGTCTTGATCAGTGGGATTTGAACTTCGTGCGGTAATTGCGCCGCGCCGTGAAACAGGTCCAACCGGATCTCAGCTGGGATCATAAAGTCGGTCCCGAGTACCACGTCGACGCCTGCACTATGCGCCATTACCCATATCTCGAACTCGTACACCATCTCCCATCCAAGCGTAATCTTGACGCACGCTCGCCGCGTCGTAGACACCTTGCCTTCGTTAATACCTTGAATGTCAATGCGGCGTCCGTGATCGGGTACATCTCGGAGTCGCAACTTCTTGGCAAAGGCGTCAGTGATCACACTAGCGTTCGCTCCTGTGTCGAGGAGGATCCTCGTTCGCTGGTCGTTCACAGCGTCTAGCACCAGAGCTCTCATTCTGATCCGTCGGTCGAATTTCTTGGCCGACCACCACCCCTGTCTCTCGCCAGGGCTCAACTTCATCATCTTGGAGTGACCCCTTGAGCTCGTCTCGCGCTGCACTCGAAATTAAGCCGAACGAACCCTCGCTGGTGCCCTCATCAGCATCAGCACACTCCACTCTCTCTCCAACACCTCCACCGAGGATTCTACTCCTCTCCTTTTCACTTTCCGTCGCGTTCACACTTGTTACGTATTTATCAGGCCATTCACTCTGCCCCATGAAAGCAAAGATACACTCTGCTTCCATTGAAGGCTCGGTTAACTGTGGCAGCCCGATAGGGACCAACCCAGTTGTAGTTGGCGGGCTGCCTAGTTTAAATGACGTTCTTGATCGACGGCCTTGAGCTCTGGCGGGCGTTCCTCCTTCGTATCTTTAGTGCGCACGAATTTGGCAAGGTCTTGGAAGTTGCGGAAAAGTTCGCATTGTCCAGCATCGTGGGGTTGTTGCAAAACTTGCTTCGCTTGTTACAGTAGTGAGCGGAGTGACTCATGCTACCGCACACCGCGCATGGTCCGTACTGTGGGCGTCGGCTGTCGCGGTTGAAGTCACGTCGACCGCGTTGGTCCTGATTGAACCCACGGTCACCACCTCGGCGATCTTGATTGAAGCCATTCTCGCGACCAGGCGTGTCTCCACGCGGTTGACGGTTGTCTGAACGTGCGTAGGTGCCTTCAGCAGCTGCACGGCGCTCGTTTTCGTTAGCAGCGGCGAGGTATCGGTATTTTCATCCAATGAAAAATCTCCATCCGTATTATCGGGCTGAAAGTCGTTGTACTCGTCTTGGGCATCGTTGTAAGCGCTCGGATCTTCGTTTGAATACTCGGTGCCTCCCTGAGCAGCTTCACGACCTTCTAATTCGGCTAGTAGGTCATCCACCGTGGCTTCAATGAGCGTCACTCTTGGTTTGTTGCGGTTGTCATCGCGGCGACGGTCATCACGCCGATTGTTGCGGACGTACCCATCGTCGCGTCGCGCGTCACGACTCTTGGAGTATCGGTACTCACTGTCACGCTTGGTCATTCTCTCCTTGCCCTTGAGAACATCTTCGATGATCTCTTCGAGCTCGTGAATGTCGGCGACTCGAGCGTGGTAGAGAGTCTCCGCCAGCTTGTCATCATCGCATGATGCCAGGAACTGTTGTACGTATTCTTTCGCGTCGCGACCACTCTTCTCGAAATGTAGACGGGCGGTCCGAGCGTAGCCATTCAGCCTGTTTATGTAGTCGCACCGATGTTCATTACGCTCCCGCTTTGCCGAGTAGTAGCGTGACAGTGCCGTCTGCGTGAACTGCGAGCAGTAATAGCGGATGAACGCGTCGCTCAACAGCTTCACTTGCGCTTCGTCTTCTTCGGAAGTTGACGGAACCAATGAATGGCTCCGTCCCGGAGACTAAGATGCACCATTTGTCGGCATCTGTGTGGGTTCCAGTCATTTCATAGACGAACCCACGGAGCCACTGCATACAGTTCTCGCTCTTGTTGCGAGAGCCTGAGAACGGCGTGATGCGATCCAATGGTCGGTGCGACGCCATTTCAATCCTCGGTGTCGGGTCCACGTCGTTCAGCGTCGCTAGCTCATTCATCTGACGCATCAACTCGAGTTGAGGATCCTCCTCGTCGAATGTACGCACCAAAATGTCATCGTCACTGGACGAACCATCGCTGTCGACTTGACGACGTCCGGCACCACCTTTAAGAGCTCGCGCACCGCCTCGGTGACCGAACGAACCCTCGTTACCAGCGTAAATACGTTGCATACGGCTCGTCGAACGTGGCGTAACCATGTGCGAGTCTTGAAAATACGGTGAAGCTTCGGTAGTGCCAAAGGCACCACGCTCAGCTCCACGCTTGGTTGGAGGAGTACGAACGAGTCGTTGGGGTGTCGGCGGCAGTGTAATCGTGGACGGATCTTCATCTTGAATCATCGGTCGACTCACAGGCAGCTTTCCGGGGTTGATGCCAACAGCGCCAAACGCCTTCCGAAGCTTCTTCTTCCATTTCTGGAGAGCAGCTCCGGCTTCATGTGGACTCCAATCTTGGAGCGACATCGTCGATGGGTACGTCTCGCTCTCGAAGCCCAGCGACAACAGTCGCGAAACTGAATCCTCGGCAACTTGGCTAGTCGAAACCGAGTTGACTGGGTATTGAAGTTCCTGCCCAAGCGCAGGCCAGTCGGCTTTTTTCTTGGGGATGGGCTTGAACAGCTGCATCCACTCATCATTCTGCATCGGCGCTTGTACGCGGTCAAAAACGCGCTTGGCGGCTGGTGTATCACCGTTTCTAGGTGGGCGAAGTGCCTTCAGCAGTGCTGAATGCTTTGCACTCGCCACCGAAGGTTTAGAACCCTCGGTCCCATCGTCATAATCTTCGTAGGCGGGTTCCGGTCCCGCAACACCATCGAGCTCGTCGGCGAGGCTCCTTGAAAATGGGCCTGGTCGCCCCGCTCAGCCCCGATGATAGCGTGGCCGTCTCCGGCGTCCCTGCGCCTGGCTCTGGAGCCGGCGTCTTGTCTTCGTAATCTTCATAATCGTGTGCGTCAGGACCGATGTCCACTTCGTCGTCGAAGCTCACTGAAAGCTCGGTGGCGGCTGCAAAGCGCGCAGCCGGGCTTGAACTCTCGTTGCGAGCCCCGCCAGACTTGGCAGGCGTAACTGGTACCGTCGGTTGTCCATTCGCCATGTTTCTTCTTTTCGTTTTCTTATTCTTCTTCTCTTGGTAGCTCTTAAACCGGAAGGCCATACAAACAGTTCACAATGGTCACAATCTGTTTCCGGGTCGCGGCACCAGTTGTGGCGTTGGAATTCCCACGTGAACTCTAGCTACAAATCTAGTTAGGACGTTCCCACAACAATACGTCTACTAGGATAGTAAACGATCGTTCAGGCGGACCTGAAGACCCCAGTTCTGCCCTTGCACCGGGACAAACTGGACCTTGTAAACTAATTAGATAGGCCAACCAGTAAAAATAAGAACACGCTACTAGCACGAGCAAAGCTAGCAGGTGTTTTGAATCCTCGTGGTCCCAACAGCGGAAGGGTACCAGGCACGGGTAAGCCTTTTACGAGATCACCGAGTGTTCAACACTCGGTTGGAAGAATAAAAATGAGGCAATTCAACCACTCCCAGTCGTGCAAGTAGGCAACAATAAGCCGTCACGTAAAACCTCCCGATAATAATCGGCCAATACACAAAGTCTCTTGGCCTTGCCGGATGAACCCTCGCTACAGGAGGGCCATCCAAAGCACCGATTATCTTGAGAGTCGCACGATAACTGAAATGATTTGCAATGCTTATTTAGAAAGGTTCACCATAAAAAAGGACCTGCACACCACACTAAAAATATGGGAGGTTTCACAAAAAGCATCGTTGAATCCACAAATAAATATAGCATTTTCACAACACCGTTGGATTAATTACAGCACTATAGCACAAGAATATAACTACGTAGCCCTCGTTTTCAAGCACGCAGCATGGATGTTGAACGCGGCGGTCACGTTGGACGCCTGCCATGGCTGAAAGTGTGGGGTAAAGGAGACACTGTTTCGTATAGCGACTTTTTAGCGGGTCTGCCAGCCTTTTCCCGACCGACTAGTGAGCTACATCACTGCACAATAGATCACATCTCTCGCTACGAGGACAACTTAGTGACTACCTGGCATGAAATGCGTTACATAGTTACAAAGTGTACCTCCAAGCGTTGCAAGGCGTCTGGAAAAGCCTGCCGCTGTCGGTACAAGCTACTAGAATGCCAAGAAAGTGACGGCAAAATTGTATTAGAGCAAGGCGTACACATCATGGCTGAAGATGCGCCGCCTTCACCTACAACAGCTAAGCTAAATCCTGCAATGAAAGCCTATCTGGACACGAGGCTGGAAGACACACCTTCAATTGTGGCACAAGCTTTGTACTCGTTTCTTTGTCGTGAGATAAGAGACCGGCGCATTATAGGGCCCGCTCCAGAGCTAGCCAAGGTGCAGAACTATCAAAAAAGTTGGCGGCGCAAAAATCGGCCGGACTCAATGGAGCCTGTGCTAGAAATTTGTCGACAATGCATGTATGATTGTGAAGATTCTCGTAGAGTTTGGGATCAAGATCCGAATTCTTTGCTGGTTTTTTGCGATACCAAAGTGGTGGATGGTGTAGTTGAACCAGCTCTTGGCACCGGTGCGCTAGGTAATCCATTTCGTATTGGGTTAACATGTACAAGACTACTTGAGAGCTATGTGGATGTGCAACAAAACCCGGATCTTTCAACAGTTCTTCATCTAGACACTACGCACGACTGCGTAAAGCAGAAATACCCTGTTTCTGTTGTGGGTATTTCAGATCGTGTTGGAAGATTCCAGCCAATTCCATACTGCTGTACATCACAACGTCGCAATGAAGACGTTGCTTGGTACTTGGCGTTTTTAAAGCGTGTGATTCTGGAATTGTTTAACGGGCAATTTTCGCCCGACTTTGTCATGATGGACGCTGACAAAGCTCAGTACAATGCCTGCACAACTAATTTACCTGATAGCACGGTCCTAATGTGCTGGTTCCATGTTACACAAAATGTACAACGACAAACGCAAGAATCAAAGCTGGATGGGATATCAGTTCAGTTGATTTTTCGAAATCTGTATGATTTGCACTATGCTACCGATGAAGAGCACTATCTGCGTAAACGAGAGTTTGTTGTGAGGTCATGGCGTGGAGCGGGTACAATATGTCCTCGGTTTCGACGTGTGACAAATCACATTATTTCGCAGTGGATACTAGGCGCCCGCTTTTCACGCTGGCAAGCTTATCGTACCCCCACAGGGTACGCGGCTACTAACAACCCGCTTGAGCAGTACCACTACACATTAAAACTAGTGAATGACAGCAAACGGGCTAACCCGGCAGAGCTTGTTGTCCGCCTGGATTTGTCACGAATTTCGTTTATCGCCTCAATGCAACCCTTTTGCGATCAGCCTACTGTATCCAAACGTTTACTGGCTGCTTACAGAAGGACTGATAAAAAAGGTCATGACTGCAGAATTGATTCACCGAGACAACAATTTAGTTCTGGTTCGTGTCGCACCATCTCCGCTTCCCACGAACTCATCACAAGAGCCAGGAGAATCTGTGCATGCTCTTGCTGCAAATCCTAAAAAGACGTGTACGTACGAGGCCAAAAACTACGCTAGAATTAGCTGGGCCAACATGCCCGTCGGTGGATGGATTGTTGATGCTACTGCACGCACATGTTCGTGTCTGTGCTTTAAGAAAGCTGGATATGCCTACACGGTGTTAAGGCAACCGAATTTTCTGGGCTGGCATGTCCAGGTATGCCAGCTCCTTCGCAAAGATTTGTGCGGCCGGCACAACAATCGCGCACTGCAGCTCGGCGGATAGGGAATTGCGACTTAGATACAGACAATAACGAAGGTGGTCCAATAGAGCCTCAAGGTGCTATGTACGGGCCACCTACACTTGCTGCTTCCATGGAAGCGAGCGAGTCTCTGGTAGACGACCATCCAAACCCGGTAGCACAGCTGCGTGAAGTGCAGAATGCAGTGGAGGTACCGGTACCATTGCAGCAAGGTCCTGTCGTTCCATCACCGGCAGATCCACTGCCAGACGTACATGACGAGCTGCAAGTTGCAGTAGCACAGACCGATCCTGATATTGCACGATTTGAAGAGAACAGCACACGTCAGGCATTGAATGTGCAGACACCGGTGTACCGACAGTCTACCCACAACTTGCGCAGATCTGCAAGATCAAGAACTCCCACACGCAGAGCGCAAGACTCCAGAATCCAGACCAAGCGTCGTCGAATGTAGCCGCATGCCTATCTGCATCCCGATGGATCTGCTTGCAGCCTTTACATGAGCTGGATACAGGGCAGTTTTAGCTGGACCTTTACATCCGTAACAGCTGATGAATACATTGGCTATGCTTTTTTCATTCACTTAAGAATTCGCGGCTTGAGAACATTTCGGCGTGTGTACCAAGCTAGAAGAGACTGGAACGGGTAGAGCTTTGAAGACGCGAGATAGTTGATCCAGGAAGTCGGAGCGAGGGAACATGGGTCGACGATTCAATAGCTCGCCGAAGATACAGACAATGGACCACATATCCACCGTCTCATTGTACACTCTCGAGGGCGCCAACATGATGCGTCGGTTGGAGACGTGACGCCGTCCGTACGAGCGCTGTGTGGGATGTACCGAGAGAGTCCGAAGTCCGTGTAACGTGTGCTTGGCGTCCCACTCGCCATCCTCCATAGGCGTGATCTTCTTGATAGCAACGCCCTTCTTGGCCTCCGTGTCCGTCTCCGCGCAAACGAAGCCGTACGAGCCTTCTCAGAGTACTTGAAGTGGCTTGTACTTGGCTGGCACGTTGATCATTCAGCTCTTTAGAGTGAACCCATCGTTACAAGCTGTTGATCCGCGTGGTTGCGTCACAATAATCTTCGAAACGAGGTCAATCTGCGAGGGAGAAGAATTGGTACCGTGGCTTTCTTCCGGTTGAGAGTTTCAAAAACAGCGGCGCGTTAATTTGCGACAGATTCACGGCCGAGATTGAGCATGGCTGCGGTGACTGACGATGGGATCTTGGCGTACAAGCGGTTGGCTACCAGGTTGACGTAGAACAGACATCCAGTTATGGGCTCGGATCGGCGAGCCCAATCCTCGGTAGATTGCTGGACGTACTGGAACCTGCTCGTCGACTGGATCGCATCAAGCTGCGACTCACAGAGAACTCGGGCGTCATTGCACTGGACGGGGAATAGGTCGTCTACGACGTGCCTGGCACTCTTGACGGAATCGCGGTCGATGGATTGGTCCCCACGTGCACTTCGCTGGTTGCTGCTGGACACGCGTGCGGACCCAGTGCGTGTGGAGATCGTTGCCGTCTTGACTGGCACGCTTGACGGAATCGCGGTCGATGGATTGGTCCCCACGTGCACTTCGTTGGTTGCTGCTGGACACGCGTGCGTGCATTCCTCATCAAGCGACTACGTGGAGATCCACACGCCCAAGCTGGTCGGTGGCGCCTCGGGGAGCGGAGCCAACTACTTCACACTCAAGTACTTCGACCAGGACGCTACCTTGGCTCAGAGTCCGCAGACGTACAAGCATATGGCGTGTGATGTTGCTAGTCTCGAGCGCGTGTTCGAGATCGGCCCGGGCTTCCGTGCTGAGACCTCGAACACGAACCGTCACATGCGCGAGCTCGTGGGTCTGGATCTGGAGCTGACTATTAAGGCGCACTACCACAAGGTGCTGTAGGTGTTCTCAGACCTGTACATCTACATTTTCGATGGCTTGAAGAAACGTTACGCCAACGAATTGGCTTCTATCAACGAGCAGTACCCGTTCGAGCCGCTCAAGTACAACAAGCCGTCGCTTATCATCAACTTCTAGGAAGGTGTCAGGATGCTGAAGGAGGCTGGAGCTGACCTGAAGACGATCTGAGCACAGAGAAAGAGAAGTGGCTGGGTCGTCTCATCAAGGAGAAATACGATACAGACTTCTACATCCTCGACAAGTTCCCGCTGGCTGTGCGTCCGTTCTACACGATGCCAGACCCGACGGACAAGCGTTGGAGCAACTCGTACGACATGATGATCCGAGGCGAGGAGATGGTCTTGTGCTCAGCATGTGCACGATCCCAAGCTGCTGATGGAGCGTATGGACGAACTGGGTGTGCCTCAGGTGTCGATGTGCAACTACATCTACTCTCTCCGTCTTGACTCTCTGCCCCACGGTGGCGGTGGTATTGGTCTGGAGCGTGTGGTCATGTTGTACTTGGGTCTGGGCAACATCAGTAAGTCCTCCATGTCCCCGCGTGACCCCAAGAGGTTGCTCCCTTAAGCCTCTCGTCGCTAGAATGGCGTCGTATTGTTTGTAGCGGGCTCTCATTGAATAAGGATAATGCAAAAACCAAGTACTGTCAACGATGATATCCTGAGGTCTTTGTCGTTCGATTAGCAAGGTTAACGTTACACGTAGCACGTTGCGCACACATTACTCTGTTGTCGACTACACATACTCTACGTAACTAGAATGCCTCAGTATTTACTCATACTGTCGAACTATAGGCGGATACAGGTTCTGGATCGTCATTGCGGCTCACGACACAACCTACATGATCACACAGCCATAGTGCATGTACACGTTATTCTGTGCTGCAAAAAATTGTGTGAAACTTAGCAAACTTGCTGAGTGGGCACGGACCATCTTTGTATTTGACGTCATACAAGCATTACCTAGCCTTTTTCAAATGATCCAACTTCCTAAAGCTCTGTAGTGACGACTACAATCATAGAAATACCTCCAGTTATGATTGCTTCAAAGTGCTATGGAGCCGTCAATGCACGCTGTGTATAAACCTCTACATATAATGTCGGATCCATGTTGGTGGTATCTTCATTTGAGTTGGTGTAGAAGTCCTCTTTGCAGGTGCTCCGCGCATATGATCAGGGTTTGACTACCAAACAGTTGGTGCGTGTCGGCTCCTAAATTAGTAGTGTGTTGCTCTTCCTGTCAGTGGCCAACACCACCATAAGAGTGTGGGTTTAATCAACTGTAGTGATTCTATCTTATCCTCTCGCTACAGAGCTTTGAGTTCACCGACAGGCATAACACACTCAAACAAGCTTGACCTGACGCTTACCTTGAAGCCGGACGTCGCTCTGTGTGCTTGAGTGGAAATTCTGTTCTGTATTTAAGCTTACTCTTCCGGGTCTATTCCTAATAAGAAGTCCTAATCAAGTATACAAATATCAAGTGAACAATGATCCGTTATGGATCTTCTTGCACGTCAAGCGTCGTTTGCACCGTCGCATGAGTATCTTTAACGGTCCGCTCCCTGTCCCAGACGGTGAACATGCCTTCCAAGGGTCGCTGAAACTTCCGCGAACTCATCCCAACCGCCACTGAGGGTTCGTACCGTAGATGGTCCGCTGAATGCGAATCCGGCCAGTCCATTATTAATAATAAGGACAGCCTGGATTCAGTGACATATGGCCGTATCCAATACTCGTTGAAAGTTCGGAAGTGACGCCGTCGAGTCCCTTGCACCTTGGCGTCTCCGTACATCACATGACCGAGGGTTCGTTGCTTGAACATCTTGGGCGGTGTCACGTCTTTGTCGACGGGTGATAATCCGTAACTACGGAGAAATCACTACACCACAATGAGCGCTGTCGCGACGAGAGCCAGTCGGACTTCGCGCTTGTTCCTGCCGTGAGAGACTTGACGATAGGCGCGACAGCCTCATCGTCCCGATACGCCATGCGTATCCAATCATATAGATCCGTTGTCACCCGTGTGATGTGGGCCAACTCGTAGTCAGGACGCCGAGAGAGGGCGTTCGCAAGCACGTTGAGCTTGCCCGGCTTGTACTCGACGCGGAAGTTGTATTCCGCGAAGAAGTACTGCCACCTTGCCATCCTTTGGGAGAGGTGAGGCGAGTTAGTCGCCGTCCTCAAGGACGCGTGGTCTGTGTAGATCACGAAGGGCCGGGAGCCCAGAAGGTGAACACGAAACTTCACAAGGGCATATTTCTTTGCCAGGAGCTCCTTGTCGTGGACAGGGTAGTTCCGCTCGGCGGCTTTGAGCTGCCTGGCATGGAACGAGATAACTCAGTCATGTCCAGCCGTGTCGGCCTGCAGCAATGCACACCCGATGGCGTTGTCGGAGGCATCGCAGACGACGCTAAACGGCTTCGTCTCGTCCGGCAGGGCCAGGACAGGGGCCTCTTGGAGACTGGCCTTGATGCTGTCAAAGGAATCCTGGTGCTCTTGCTCCCAGTACCAGTCGACGTCCTTCTGAAGGAGGCCCGACAAGGGCTTAGCAAAGCCCGCGTACCCTGCACTGTATTTGTGAAGGAAGTTGGCCAAGCCCAACCACTTTCGGAGATTCTTCTGGGATCGGGGCGTTGACCATGCTGCTATGACCTTGACCTTGTTTGGGTCAGCCCGAACGACCACGTTGCTTACGAAGCAACCGAGAACTTTAATCTCTGGTGACGCGAAGACGCACTTGTCGATGTTGGCGTAGAGCTTGTTCGCTCGCATTACGTCCAACACTCGACGGAGGTGTCCTAGTTGCATTTCCATGGCCGTCTTGCCTCACTCGGCATGGCTATGGACGAATATGTCGTCGAAGTACGTCTGTACGAAGATACGCAAAGGGCGGAACAACTGCGTCACCAGGTGATTGAACGTCGCCGGGGCGTTAGACAAGCCCTGCGGCATGACGGGCCACTCCCAAAGGAGTGCTTACCGCGGTGAGCGGGATGTCGCTCTCTCGCATCAGGATCTGGTAGTATCCGTCTACCAAATCCAGCGCACTGTACAGTACGCTTCCGGCCATGTTGTTTAGCAACACATCCTTTCGTGGGATTGGTGTTTATGCCGGCACTGTCGCGTTGTTCAGCTTGTTATAAGCATGAACTAGACGCCACTTTCCGTTCGGCTTCCGAACGCAGAAAGTTGGCGTCGAGTACGGGGATTTTGACTTCCGCACCATGCCTGCCTTCGCTTTCGCGGCGAAGAAGGCATCAATGACCTTGCACTGTTCGCGCGGGAGAGGCCATTGCCTCGTGACACATCACTTTGTGCCAGGCACGAGATCAATCTCATGCCGTACACCTCGATCCGGTGGAAGCTGGGTCGGTGGGTGTTTGCTCACCACGTCCGCATACTCCGTCACCAAAGGATACACCATATCCTTGGGGTTCTTAAGGATCTCAGAACCCAAGCGCGTCTGACGCTGCTTGTTTAGGTCTTCTAGAACGCTCTCGTCCGGACCAGAGGAGTTCAGCTCCTCCCGAGTGGTCTCAGGTCTCACGAGCACCATCTCGGCAACCTTTCCAGCCTTGAGGTTGGCCAGGAAAGACTTGACCGTCATTTCCTCGAGGTTCAGTATCTTTGCAGCCTCTGGCAACGGTTCCAAGTGGACCACCAGATGCCTTGACGGGTAAACCGGTCTCGCCATCGAAGATGTGATAACACTCTTCCACCGGCCTTGTCGGAGGATCCCGGGCCCTGGACTCCGAGTCGCTTGAAGCGACGTCGTCGTCGACGGCGACCGTGACGTGGAGCTTTGCTACCCACGTCTGGGGATGTCGGCGCTCCGACATCCGAGGCACTCGTGGGCTTCGTGTGGCACTGTGTTACCCACACAGGAAGCATATCCGACGTCTTCCTCTTCAGTTAAAGTTCTGGGCGACTGTGAGTGGAACTCTGTTACCCACTCTGAACACGCTGTTCTCAGTGTTAGTGACAGCTGCAGCTGTCTGCGGAACTAAGTTACCCACTTGGCCAGCGCCTCCTCCGGGCGCTGCCACCATAAAAATGTCCTTGGAGTCGTCATATCCGTCGACGACTCCCAAACATCTGCCGGATGCTTTGGTACCCTGGCAGGCCTTGCGGGCGCCCCGGGTCCTGACATAGGTGGGAACATGACTCACCAATGCTCTGTCGGACTGCGCAGGGTGGCTGGCACCGATTGCCTTGCCTCGCCAGTCGATCCAGGGCTCGTGCTTCTCAAGCCAGGGCATGCCCAGGATCATATCATATGGATCCATATCGAGAACAGTGAACTGTTCGAGGCTGTCAAAATCTTCACACTTGACGGTTGGACGTTGGGGACAGTGACGACCTTCCCGTCGCCCAGTCGTACTGACACCGTTCCGTTGCCCTTGCTTTCTCTCAAAGCAGTCGGACAACTTGTTGCTATTACGAGCAGCGTCTGACAGCGTGCGAAATTCTTCGACGCCCCAGAATCGATCAATACTCTAAAAGGGATGATCGTATCCCCGTACACATCCCGTGTACTACGAGCAATCCGCCGCTGCTCTTCGCCGATTCGAGAGTGCGAAGACTCTCAGGGGCTATGTCCCCATGGTACTGCCACCCGCGCACCCATCACGAAGACTTAGTTCTTCCACAGTAGGGCGCCCCGCCCCTACTGGTTCCCGGCGTTCCCCTGTCCCCTGTCCCCGGGACCCTGGCTTCTGCCAGCGACCCTTGAGGACGGGCTTGGGGAAGGGACCGTCTGCGGAGTCTTTCCGCGGGACAGTCGCGCTTGAAGTGGCCCATCTTCCCGCAGCCAAAGCAGCGGATGTCACGCTGTTCGGCGGACCCGAGTTCCATGGGAACTGGTCCGTTGGGGCTTGTTCGACTGGGAGCCGACAAAGAACTCCCAGGCCACGCTGAAGCCGGCGTACGCGCCTGGCGATGGCTGTACTCTTGTTGAAGAGCCACTTGAATCGCCTCTTCAAGGGTGCTTGACTGCACCCGGAACAGCTGAGTGCGTGCGGGGCCCACTCGAAGGCTGTCCATGAACACAGTCATCTTGATGTGTTCGTTGAGTGGGTTTTCCACTAGGGACGCCGTGAGCTCCCGTATCCCCTGCACATCCTCGTGCAGCTCGCGCCTCCCTCGTTTACACGAGAGGAAGCGGGAACGCTAGCGGTACTCGTAGTTCACCGGGAGGAACGCGGCTCGGAGCTGTTCACACAGCTGAGCCCAGGATGTGAAACATTCAGGGGATGTTGCTTCCCGTGCTGCCATCAACTTGCGAGGGTATTGGCCTCCCGAGGAGAGCTCTGGGGCTGACCGCTTCCTGTAGCTTCTCGTTGCTCCTCGTGGCCTTGTGGTCGGCCACACCTCTAGAGGTATTTACGAGCGTACCCTTGTTCAGAAGGAACAGTTGTTCGTTGACAACTTGGAGGCTGCTCGGTGGGTGCTTCTCGCGCCACACCGCATCCCTCTCAAGGACTTCAC
>NW_003303755.1:3390489-3391748 GCF_000142945.1 Phytophthora infestans T30-4
CCCTGGGGTGACGCTGATGCAATAGCGGGTCCAGATTTTGCTATAGTGGACGGACTGCACTTAAAGTCTCTTGAGACGTCCGCCTTTGCTCTATGACGTAGATCTCCGTCAATACTGAGTCTTAGAAGCTCGTCGATGATGCAGCGGCGATGGCAATCGGTCAGGTTGACCAAAGAAAGTCGGGGAGTACTGATAGAGCGTAGTGGTAGCTGAGCGGGTACTAGAAAAATGAGGAAGAGGGTGGCCGGCTATTCAAATAGTTGTAGCTCGACCCCAGCTCGCTTTCAGCGCCAATTAAACGACCTGCCAATAGCTGGCGAATACGCGCTCCTGCTGGACTAATCAGATTTTGATAAGAATTGCTGAATTGGTTTTTAATTACATTTAAATAAATCTATCCATCTTTTCGGACCAGAGGTAGTATATAATAAAGTTTACGACCAAGATCTCTGGAATATCGTGAGCCGTTGTAGCAGCGCCGGTAGTCCTATAAGGCTCCAGGACTGCTTTAAACCCCTCTCTGATTGGGTTTACTCTCGCGGAGGCCGGGCAAGCTGCTCGATACAGAGTAGGAACCGCGCCCCTCGCAGTTTTGTATGCAGCTGGCGCCTTTTGCGCGTGGCGAGCGCCGTTGAATGACGCATCACAGACAAGCGAAGTTTGGCCACCGCTTCTTCCACAGTCAACTCGGCTCCATTGTGGACTGTGTCGTTAATCTGCAGCCATAGCTGTGTTAAACAACATTTACACATAACCGACCAAATCCCGCTTCACGTTTGTTCCATTTCAGTGATCACATCCTCTTCGCTGAGCAGCACGTATTGCTTTATCGTCTCCGACGTAGTAAGTAAGATCTGTTGCGCCACGCAATATCGCTGGTACTGGTCCAGTGTGATTCTCTCCCCAGTCCACATCGATTGAATTATTGATCAACTCGCCTGTGCTAGTATGCAGTCCCACAAAAAGTGATCCAGCGTCTCCTTGGTAGTTTGGCATTGCGGGAGCATGCAGCATGCACTGGATACGCACGTTCCTGGATGGTACAAATAGAGCTGCGCTGTTGCTGCCCGATAGGCCACCCACTCTTGATATTCCCTGATAGCGTTTCTGTGCTTCCAAAGCGCTGCCGGGGATTGGTGCTGAAAAGCCTGAATCGACTGTGACCGTTCTGCCAGTGTCATGAGCCGTTTAATCACGGGATTTACATTTGATCCAGCTGTACTCGACACAAGTTAAAAATTGTCTCTTTGGTCTTCACA
>NW_003303755.1:3391848-3542849 GCF_000142945.1 Phytophthora infestans T30-4
AATCGTGGCCTGGGCCTCGACGCACTTGCTCAAGGCTTCCCGGTAGATTATAACGGGAAAGCGCAATGGCGAACGATCTCATCAGAATCGGGTAGCCCGAATAAAGTGCAATTTGTGCAAGCCTTGGGTTTCTTCGACAGGCGGAAACCCTCGGAAGTCACATCCCCAATAGTCATAGCAATTTTCCTTGCTGTTGCGGTGTAGTGATTTAAAAGTGAATGTGCCTAGGCATCGAACCACATGCTCCAAGCCTGCCCGGTGGAATGTAAACGTGAAGCGACATCGCGAACGAGTCCATCCAGAATCGGTAGGCCGATTAAAGTGCAATTTGTGCAAGGCTTGCGTTTCTTCGACACGACGAAAAACCTCGGAAGTCACATCCGCAATAGTCATAGCAAATTTAATTGCTGTTGCGGTGTAGTGATTTTAAAAGCGAATGTGGCTAGGCATCAAGCTACCTGCTCCAAGGCTGCCGGTGGAATGTAAACGTGAAGCGACATCGCGAACGAGTTCATCCAGAATCGGTAGGCCGATTAAAGTGCAATTTGTGCAAGGCCTTGCGTTTCTTCGACACGACGAAAAACCTCGGAAGTCACATCCGCAATAGTCATAGCAAATTTACCTGCTGTTGCGGTGTAGTGATTTTAAAAGCGAATGTGGCTAGGCATCGAACTACATGCTCCAAGGCTGCCGGTGGAATGTAAACGTGAAGCGACATCGCGAACGAGTTCATCAGAATCGGTAGGCCGATTAAAGTGCAATTTGTGCAAGGCCTTGCGTTTCTTCGACCCGACGAGAAACCTCGGAAGTCACATCCGCAATAGTCATAGCAAATTTACCTGCTGTTGCGGTGTAGTGATTTTAAAAGCGAATGTGGCTAAGCATCGAGCTACATGCTTCAAGGCTGTTGGTGGAATGTAAACGTGAAGCGACATCGCGAACGAGTTCATCCAGAATCGGTAGTCCGATTAAAGTGCAATTTGTGCAAGGCCTTGCGTTTCTTCGACACGACGAGAAACCCTCGGAAGTCACATCCGCAATAGTCATAGCAAATTTACCTGCTGTTGCGGTGTAGTGATTTTAAAAGCGAATGTGGCTAAGCATCGAGCTACATGCTTCAAGGCTGTTGGTGGAATGTAAACTGGTCGGTGGCGCCTCGGGGAGCGGAGCCAACTACTTCACACTCAAGTACTTCGACCAGGACGCTACCTTGGCTCAGAGTCCGCAGACGTACAAGCATATGGCGTGTGATGTTGCTAGTCTCGAGCGCGTGTTCGAGATCGGCCCGGGCTTCCGTGCTGAGACCTCGAACACGCACCGTCACATGTGCGAGCTCGTGGGTCTGGATCTGGAGATGACTATTAAGGCGCACTACCACAAGGTGCTGTAGGTGCTCTCAGACCTGTACATCTACATTTTCGATGGCTTGAAGAAACGTTACGCCAACGAATTGGCTTCTATCAACGAGTAGTACCCGTTCGAGCCGCTCAAGTACAACAAGCCGTCGCTTATCATCAACTCCTAGGAAGGTGTCAGGATGCTGAAGGAGACTGGCGCTGACCTGAAGACGATCTGAGCACAGAGAAAGAGAAGTGGCTGGGTCGTCTCATCAAGGAGAAATACGACACAAACTTCTACATCCTCGACAAGTTCCGCTGGCTGTGCGTCCGTTCTACACGATGCCAGACCCGACGGACAAGCGTTGGAGCAACTCGTACGACCTGAAGAAATTTGAATCCAGGGGGAGAGAAAGGGTTCTTGTGTGGTCCCCCAGGTGTTCCGAAACCCTCAATTGCTTGAGGGAAGCCAGGGGAACAAATCGGGGGTGGCCTCCAGGAATCCAAGTGCCATTAATTCAATTCTCTCCGTTCTGGAATTCTCTGCCCCCAGGTGGGCGGTGGTTATTGTCTGGCACGTGTGGTCTGTTGTACTGGGTCTGGGCAACATCAGTAAGTTCTCTCATGTTCTCGCGTGACTCTCAAGAGTTGCTTCTCTTAAAGTCTCTCGTCGCTAGAATGGCGTCGTATTGTTTGTAGCGGGCTCTCATTGAATAAGGATAATGCAAAAACTCAAGTACTGTCAACGATGATATCCTGAGGTCTTTGTCGTTCGATTAGCAGGGTTAACGTTACACGTAGCACGTTGCGCACACATTACTCTGTTGTCGACTACACATACTCTACGTAACTAGAAATGCTTCAGTATTTACTCATACTGTCGAACTATAGGGCGGGTACAGGTTCTGGATCGTCATTGCGGCTCACGACACAACCTCATCGTGCTCCTACACCTACGGCCATGCTCGCATGCTTCTTTCACCACCAGGCTTGCTTCAATCCCCGCCTCGAGCCATCCGGTTGCTACTCGCTTTGACGTCGCATTTCTTCGTGTTATGATGAGCCCTCTGGCTGTCTTGGAGAATTGGTAGTGCAGTCAGCGAAGTCGGCAGTTAGGCTTGGTGAGCTCTGCCAGAGCAGCAGCTACCACTTAAATCGGCAGCGGATCGCCGGGACACGATACAACACACCACGGCAACACAACGTGACGCGGCTGTAGCGTGTGGCAGGTGCGCAACGCAGCAACAACTGGGGCGTTGTGGGGCCGGTAGGAGCGGTGCAAAACGAGGTCCTACCGGGATTTGAACCCGGATCGCTGGATTCAGAGTCCAGAGTGCTAACCATTACACCATAAGACCAGCACTAGCTCGCCAATCCGCAAACAAAATTTCAAACGCTTTCCTAAAACCCCACGCGACAGCTGGCGCCATCGCTACATACTATGCTTGCAACGCCGCACAAAACCAAGCTCCTACCGGGATTTAAACCCGGATCGCTGGATTCAAAGTCCAGAGTGCTAGCCATTACACCATAAGAGCACCTAGCCCAGACACACCACGCCCAATCCATAGTGCATGTACACGTTATTCTGTGCTGCAAAAAATTGTGTGAAACTTAGCAAACTTGCTGAGTGGGCACGGACCATCTTTGTATTTGACGTCATACAAGCATTACCTAGCCTTTTTCAAATGATCCAACTTCCTAAAGCTCTGTAGTGACGACTACAATCATAGAAATACCTCCAGTTATGATTGCTTCAAAGTGCTATGGAGCCGTCAATGCACGCTGTGTATAAACCTCTACATATAATGTCGGATCCATGTTGGTGGTATCTTCATTTGAGTTGGTGTAGAAGTCCTCTTTGCAGGTGCTCCGCGCATATGATCAGGGTTTGACTACCAAACAGTTGGTGCGTGTCGGCTCCTAAATTAGTAGTGTGTTGCTCTTCCTGTCAGTGGCCAACACCACCATAAGAGTGTGGGTTTAATCAACTGTAGTGATTCTATCTTATCCTCTCGCTACAGAGCTTTGAGTTCACCGACAGGCATAACACACTCAAACAAGCTTGACCTGACGCTTACCTTGAAGCCGGACGTCGCTCTGTGTGCTTGAGTGGAAATTCTGTTCTGTATTTAAGCTTACTCTTCCGGGTCTATTCCTAATAAGAAGTCCTAATCAAGTATACAAATATCAAGTGAACAATGATCCGTTATGGATCTTCTTGCACGTCAAGCGTCGTTTGCACCGTCGCATGAGTATCTTTAACGGTCCGCTCCCTGTCCCAGACGGTGAACGTGCCTTCCAAGAGTCGCTGAAACTTCCGCGAACTCTTCCCAACCGCCACTGAGAGTTCGTACAATAGATGCTCCGCTGAATGCGAATCCGGCCAGTCCATTATTAATAATAAGAACAGCCTGGATTCAGTGACATATGGCCGTATCCAATACTCGTTGAAAGTTCGGAAGTGACGCCGTCGAGTCCCTTGCACCTTGGCGTCTCCGTACATCACATGACCGAGGGTTCGTTGCTTGAACATCTTGGGCGGTGTCACGTCTTTGTCGACGGGTGATAATCCGTAACTACGGAGAAATCACTACACCACAATGAGCGCTGTCGCGACGAGAGCCAGTCGGACTTCACGCTTGTTCCTGCCGTGAGAGACTTGACGATAGGCGCGACAGCCTCATCGTCCCGATACGCCATGTGTATCCGATCATATAGATCCGTTGTCACCCGTGTGATGTGGGCCAACTCGTAGTCAGGACGCCGAGAGAGGGCGTCCGCAAGCATGTTGAGCTTGCCCGGCTTGTACTCGACGCGGAAGTTGTATTCCGCGAAGAAGTACTGCCACCTTGCCATCCTTTGGGAGAGGTGAGGCGAGTTAGTCGCCGTCCTCAAGGACGCGTGGTCTGTGTAGATCACGAAGGGCCGGGAGCCCAGAAGGTGAACACGAAACTTCACAAGGGCATATTTCTTTGCCACGGAGCACCTTGTCGTGGACAGGGTAGTTGCGCTCGGCGGCTTTGAGCTGCCTGGACTGGAACGAGATAACTCGTTCATGTCCAATCCGTGTCGGCCTGCAGCAGTGCACACCCGATGACGTAGTCGGAGGCATCGCAGACAACGCTAAACGGCTTCGTCTCGTCCGGCAGGGCCAGGACAGGGGCCTCTTGGAGACTGGCCTTGATGCTGTCAAAGATATCCTGGTGCTCTTGCTCCCAGCACCAGTCGGCGTCCTTCTGAAGGAGGCCCGACAAGAGCTTAGCGAAGACGCACTTGTCGATGTTGACGTAGAGCTTGTTCGTTCGCATCACGTCCAACACTCGACGGAGGTGCCCCAAATGCACCTCCATGGCCGTCTTGCCTCCCTCGGCACGGCGATGGACGGAGATGTCGTCGAAGTACGTCTGTACGAAGGTACGCAAAGGGCGGAACAACTGCGTCACCAGGTGATTGAACGTCGCCGGGGCGTTAGACAAGCCCTGCGGCATGACGGGCCACTCCCAAAGGAGTGCTTACCGCGGTGAGCGGGATGTCGCTCTCTCGCATCAGGATCTGGTAGTATCCGTCTACCAAATCCAGCGCACTGTACAGTACGCTTCCGGCCATGTTGTTTAGCAACACATCCTTTCGTGGGATTGGTGTTTATGCCGGCACCGTCGCGTTGTTCAGCTTGTTACTGTATAAGCATGAACTAGACGCCACTTTCCGTTCGGCTTCCGAACGCAGAAAGTTGGCGTCGAGTACGGGGATTTCGACTTCCGCACCATGCCTGCCTTCGCTTTCGCGGCGAAGAAGGCATCAATGACCTTGCACTGTTCGCGCGGGAGAGGCCATTGCCTCGTGACACATCACTTTGTGCCTGGCACGAGATCAATCTCATGCCGTACACCTCGATCCGGTGGAAGCTGGGTCGGTGGGTGTTTGCTCACCACGTCCGCATACTCCGTCACCAAAGGATACACCATATCCTTGGGGTTCTTAAGGATCTCAGAACCCAAGCGCGTCTGACGCTGCTTGTTTAGGTCTTCTAGAACGCTCTCGTCCGGACCAGAGGAGTTCAGCTCCTCCCGAGTGGTCTCAGGTCTCACGAGCACCATCTCGGCAACCTTTTCAGCCTTGAGGTTGGCCAGGAAAGACTTGACCGTCATTTCCTCGAGGTTCAGTATCTTTGCAGCCTCTGGCAACGGTTCCAAGTGGACACCAGATGCCTTGACGGGTAAACCGGTCTCGCCATCGAAGATGTGATAACACTCTTCCACCGGCCTTGTCGGAGGATCTCGGGCCCTGGACTCCGAGTCGCTTGAAGCGACGTCGTCGTCGACGGTGACCGTGACGTGGAGCTTTGCTACCCACGTCTGGGGATGTCGGCGCTCCGACATCCGAGGCACTCGTGGCCTCGTGTGGTACCGTGGTACCCACACAGGAAGCGTGTTCAACGCATTCCTCTTCAGTTAAGGTCTGGGCGACCGCGTGTGGCACTATGTTACCCACACAGGAAGCGTGTTTGACGCCTTCCGCTTCAGTTAAGGTCTGGGCGACCGTGTGTGGCACTGTGTTACCCACACAGGAAGCATATCCGACGTCTTCCTCTTCAGTTAAGGTCTGGGCGACTGTGAGTGGAACTCTGTTACCCACCTTGAACACACTTTTTTCAGTGTTCGTGACAGCTCCAGCTGTCTGCGGAACTAAGTTACCCACTTGGCCAGCGCCTCCTCCGGGCGCTGCCACCATAAAAATATCCTTGGAGTCGTCATATCCGTCGACGACTCCCAAACATCTGCCGGATGCTTTGGTACCCTGGCAGCCCTTGCGGGCGCCCCGGATCCTGACATAGGTGGGAACATGACTCACCAATGCTCTGTCAGACTGCGCAGGGTGGGTGGCACCGATTGCCTTGCCATAGGGCTCGTGCTTCTCAAGCCAGGGCATGCCCAGGATCATATCATATGGATCCATATCGAGAACAGTGAGCTGTTCGAGGCTGTCAAAGTCTTCAAACCTGACGGCCAGATCCACTTGGACGTTGGGGACAGTGACGACCTTCCCGTCAGCCAGTCGCACTGACACCGTCCCGTTGCCCTTGCTTTCTCTCAAAGCATTGGACAACTTGTTGCTATTACGAGCAACCGTCTGACGGCGTGCGAAATTCTTCGACGCCCCAGAATCGATCAATATTCTAAAGGGATGATCGTATCCCCGTACACATCCGTGTACTACGAGCAATCCGCCGCTGCTCTTCGCCGATTCGAGAGTGCGAAGACTCTCAGGGGCTATGTCCCCATGGTACGCGCCACCCGCGCACCCATCACGAAGACTTAGTTCTTCCCCAGTAGGGCGCCCCGCCTCTACTGGTTCCCGGCGTTCCCCTGTCCCCGGGACCCTGGCTTCTGCCAGCGACCCTTGAGGACGGGCTTGGGGAAGGACCGTCTGCGGAGTCTTTCCGCGGAACAGTCGCGCTTGAAGTGGCCCACCTTCCCGAAGCCGAAGCAGCGGATGTCACGCTGTTCGGCGGACCCGAGTTCCATGGGAACCGGTCCGTTGGGGCTTGTTCGACTGGGAGCCGACAAAGAACTCCCAGGCCATGCTGAGGCCGGCGTACGCGCCTGGCGATGGCTGTACCCTTGTTGAAGAGCCACTTGAATCGCCTCTTCAAGGGTGCTTGACTGCACCCGGAACAGCTGAGTGCGTGCGGGGCCCACTCGAAGGCTGTCCATGAACACAGTCGTCTTGATGTGTTCGTTGAGTGGGTTTCCCACTTGGGAATCCGTGAGCTCCCGTATCCCCTGCACATCCTCGTGCAGTTCACGCCTCCCTTGTTTGCACGAGAGGAAGCGTGAACGCTGGCGGCACTCGTAGTTTGCCGGGAGGAACGTGGCTCGGAGCTGCTCACACAGCTGAGCCCAGGATGTGAAACATCCAGTGGAAGTTGCCTCCCGTGTGTACACCCAACTCTTATCACGGTTGCTAAGGTTGGAGAGTGCAATAGCAGCACGAAGTTGCTCGGTCGAGATCAGAGCCGCGTCCATCGCGAGCTCTACTTCTCGGACCCAGAAGTGAAGGTTCTCGCCTTCCTTCCCTTCATACAACTTAACCTTCAGTCGTATTGGCTTCGGGTGAGGCCAATTGGCTTCCGCCGCCGGAGGCTGCAGGTTCTCCCGTACATGCGCGATGAGCCCCTGCTCGTACGCGTCAAACCCATTGACGCGCTCGAGCTGCTCGGCCGGTGTTGACACCACCTGGCTCTGCAGGGCCTCCATCCCGAAGATGCCTGCCATCTTCCGAACCGACTCGAACTGAGAGTCGTTCATATGGGAGAAGTCGTTCCTATCCATGGCAACGAACTTCGGAGAGGTTCAGGTAGTCTACCCGCGGTGGCGTGGATTGACTACGAGTGCTACCAAGTGTGACGGGGTCACACAGCACCTTGCGCTAGAGGAAGTTATCTTCCGAGAGTATAGAAACTCTCAGTGAACGGCAGTTCACAGGTCCCCTCTTTATTCAAAAGAGAGCGGAGTGACCTAAATAAGGTAGATTGTAAACTGAGTATATTTATAGGTACATAAAGCTTGGGTTTAATACAAACTATAAGTCACCTATAGAAATGCAATGTCACCAGCCAATGGTTGGCTTTGGACGACCTTGGTACCTTGTACCAAATATCCGGGAATATGACGTGTCACACTTCATGAAACAAAGGGTACACTTAGGGCTACGTACCCCGTTACACGCGCGATGCATTTCGACCTGTCCTTCCTATTTCTACCGGAAAGTTCCTTGATGCGACTTTGCCATTCCCTTCCTTCTACCCCTGGGGTGACGCTGATGCAATAGCGGGTCCAGATTTTGCCAATAGTGGACGGACTGCACTTAAAGTCTCTTGAGACGTCCGCCTTTGCTCTATGACGTAGATCTCCGTCAATACTGAGTCTTAGAAGCTCGTCGATGATGCAGCGGCGACGGCAATCGGTCAGGTTGACCAAAGAAAGTCGGGGAGTACTGATAGAGCGTAGTGGTAGCTGAGCGGGTACTAGAAAAATGAGGAAGAGGGTGGCCGGCTATTCAAATAGTTGTAGCTCGACCCCAGCTCGCTTTCAGCGCCAATTAAACGACCTGCCAATAGCTGGCGAATACGCGCTCCTGCAGGACTAATCAGATTTTGATAAGAATTGCTGAATTGGGTTTTAATTACATTTAAATAAAACTATCCATTATTTCGGACCAGAGGTAGTATATTATAAAGTTTACGACCAAGATCTCTGGAATATCGTGAGCCGTTGTAGCAGCGCCGGTAGTCCTATAAGGCTCCAGGACTGCTTTAAACCCCTCTCTGATTGGGTTTACTCTCGCGGAGGCCGGGCAAGCTGCTCGATACAGAGTAGGAACCGCGCCCCTCGCAGTTTTGTATGCAGCTGGCGCCTTTTGCGCGTGGCGAGCGCCGTTGAATGACGCATCACAGACAAGCGAAGTTTGGCCACCGCTTCTTCCACAGTCAACTCGGCTCCATTGTGGACTGTGTCGTTAATCTGCAGCCATAGCTGTGTTAAACAACATTTACACATAACCGACCAAATCCCGCTTCACGTTTGTTCCATTTCAGTGATCACATCCTCTTCGCTGAGCAGCACGTATTGCTTTATCGTCTCCGACGTAGTAAGTAAGATCTGTTGCGCCACGCAATATCGCTGGTACTGGTCCAGTGTGATTCTCTCCCCAGTCCACATCGATTGAATTATTGATCAACTCGCCTGTGCTAGTATGCAGTCCCACAAAAAGTGATCCAGCGTCTCCTTGGTAGTTTGGCATTGCGGGAGCATGCAGCATGCACTGGATACGCACGTTCCTGGATGGTACAAATAGAGCTGCGCTGTTGCTGCCCGATAGGCCACCCACTCTTGATATTCCGTGATAGTGTTTCTGTGCTTCCAAAGCGCTGCCGGGGATTGGTGCTGAAAAGCCTGAATCGACTGTGATCGTTCTGCCAGTGTCATGAGCCGTTTAATCACGGGATTTACATTTGATCCAGCTGTACTCGACACAAGTTAAAAATTGTCTCTTTGGTCTTCACACGTTGTTAGCGCTTGATCTGGTGTCCGTGATAGCCCATGGGAATCGGTGGATGCTCGGATGAGCATAAAACACCACTTTATCCGCCCGACTAAATTATATCAACAGTGCATTATCAGTCACGAAGATCCCGTGTGGCTGACACTCATGCAAGTTCCAGTGATCCCATTATCGGCCTGCCGCACGATGATCCTTTCTGATGACTCCACAGCTACCGGCACCCCTACTCCCACTGCATATCCTTCGTTTGTCGGGTGCGACTTCGACGAGATCTGGCGCGTTGCGCAGCCCAAGAGTCTTGGGAAGCGCAGTTTCGTCTGCGCCTGTTAGTGCTGGTATTCCCAATAAAATTGCGAGTGCCCATGGCCGCAGCTTCGGCAACGTGTGGTAAGTTTCCTCTCTATCCGGTCTCTTAAGTTTCCAACCTGTACCGCATCACACTGATGCGTTCAAGTGATAACTTCGCCAACGTGATCGATTTAATCCTGCTGTAGCACCTAGCTGTGCGGACCCTGCCTTGCTGGTCGATGGTCCAAGGGTTGTAGCTCCAATTAAACGTTGGCCATAAAGCCCGATCTACCGAAGTCGGCAGCCTGATCGGAGCCGGTATTTGCTCGGAAAAATCGACATACAATTCGGCACCGTCTCGCCAGCACCACATTTTGCTCTGCGGCCGTCCCGAGTATTGACGCACAAAGCTGACTGCCGTTGGCAGGATCTCTGTGCAGTGGTGACAGTGGGTGTTTATACGTCTGATCATAAAAACGCGTGTAAAACCCTCAAAAGACTGTCTAAAGCTCAACTGGTATTTAAACGGTGCATTAGACACGGTACAGTGTACCCTTAGCGCTCTTTACACTGTAATTTATCAAATATAAGACCCATTGGGAGGATAAGCATTTTTGCTAAGGGAAATGGTCAATTTAGTAGCTTTTGCCAGTTTAGCAGCCGACCTTTTTCAGCCAATATCGTCAATGTACCTACACTATTGCTGATTTGATTTGCCAAAACTACAATTGCTCTGTCTAAGTAAAAACCTGAAGCACTTTATATCTGGATATCTCCCGCCCATTTCCAAGCCCGAAAGTGCTCGGTTAAGTACGAGTGAGCAGAGCCACGAGTTGTAACCGGTGTTTCTGAACCGGGGGACGATCAGCAAATCCGGACATTTGTCGATCAGCACCCAAGGAGCTCAAGCACAGAGCTCAGAGCTCAAAGAACGACACGGCGCTCGATGCGTCCGGGAAGAAGCAGCTCGAGCTGCTAGCGTGAATTTTTTTCTCTTCTTCCATTGACAGAACTTGATTAGTATTTTAAGTAAGGAGTCCTTCTAGGATGAGTTTTTTTTATCTTTATAAGGTTCGTCCCATGGGTAGGATTCTTAAGTAGGGAAGCCCAAACGAGTCGAGCTCAATGGGCCACTCCAAGGAGTCAACCTCCATGAGTGCAACCCCACCGAGCTAATCAAGTCTGTTTCCCCTTTTTGCTGTGATGGTTGCAAAGAAGGAAAGGCTTCGCGCACCTTATTACGACGCAGAACTTGACGCTGCCGTTCAAGAGGTGCTTTCGGGGCATACTACGAAGGCAACGAGCGACAAAACTAAGATTCCCAATAGCGCGCTTTAGAAGTACGTCGCTCTAGCTCGGAAAGGGATTCCTCGCAAGCCCGTCCGAATTCCATGCTACCAGAAGATGCAGAAGAAAGCCTCCGAGACTATGTGCTAGGGAGGCAGAAGGTCAGGCACCCCGTAAGCCGCCACGTCCTTCTCGAGATGGCGCAGCAGCTTGTCAATGGAGGAAGGCTGGCTGCGCCGCTTCCTGTGGTAGAGGCATGAGTTTAGTTTATAAACTGCTTATAATACGGAAGTGGTGAAAATATGACTTGACACAGATATATCTTTCCCTAACCCTTAGCCTTCTTGGATCGATCAGACAAATCGAGCAGTTTAACGAAATTAAGCTACTAAACTGACAAGTCCGTCAAACGTAGCGCCCAACTTGCAAGCCCCACAAACGCAACAAAACTTCAGCATTTACTCAGTAAAAAATCACCAAAATAGCTGTGTGGCCGCTCTTTTCGATGTCGCAAGTAACGTTTGAATTAGACTATTCCTCCCGAAGATATCGACCAAAGTGTGCAAGCTGCTCTAAATGGGCTACTTAAATGACCATTTCCCTTACTTCAATTAAATCAAGTTAGCTATATGAAGGGTAATTACGCATCGCACCACGTTAATACGGGTTTACACCGGTAAAACCTGTATTAGCTGCTTAAACGTCACAAGTGTCTTTAATCAGACTGTCTTTACCAGCACTGCTCCGTGGGTGGTACTTTTGTTAAATTTTTGGGAACGACGTCACCACAACACACCGGCGACAGGACGCCAGCTCTTCCCGCAACACATCTTCCCCTTATGACACTAGGAACAACTTAAAAAATGTGTCAAAGCAACACAGCTCAGTAAACTAATATCCAGGGTCTAATAGATTACCGTTATTGTCAAAGTTACCACTACGCTGATTCACACAATTCACATTTAGGAGTGCTCATTTATCATTTGAAAAAAAAAGACTCGTGGTGACCAAGTCCACTTTGGCTCCATGAGCGATCTAGCCAGCACCGACCGGACGCATTCAACTGGCGACGAGGTCACCCGACGCAACCCGCGCCAGGATGTGCAAGGAGCTGCTACGGTCTCGACTGCAGCAAATCGAGTTTCTGGGGGAGAAGCTCGAGAGACTTTCCGAGTTTTCGCTAAAGCTAATGGATCTCCATGAGGCGATTGGTGCTATACTCGCACGCGAAAAGCAAGATACAATGCGTCTAGCTGCTGCAACCGGGGCTTCTGCTCACGACGTCAGATACGTTGTATCGTATGCTGTGGCGCTTGAGGAGTGCTGCAGTATTTTGCATGATCAGGCTTTGTAAACATATTACATATGCAATAAAGGAGGCAGAAGGACGTTTACGTAGCAAAGTTAAGACGACAAACGAGTTCATATAATATTTTAAACGCTGAAAACAGTTCCTGACCGGTCGCTTCTACCGCTTTCGCTCGCTTATTTGACTTCGTAGTCACCTCTGGCTGCATCGATATTATCCACAAGATACGCAGTCGCATGATGGCGACATCGTCTTATGTAACGGCTGCGTTAGCAAAAATGGTGTTATCCTTGAGTGCTGCATATGTTTGGATGATACACAACACTCCGCATGAAGATCCATCTGGCTGTGTTGGCGCATCGAGCCACACGCCATTTTTGACGACAGGAAAATCAGTAGTTTGCATGGTCTTATGATGCCAGTTCCGTAAAAATTTAGCCATTGTGTCATGGAAAATGGCTTCCATTGTTGCTAGAAATTCCGTCCCACACAAGGGTTCTTATTAGTACGGTGTGATTCTGGGCGTTTCCTACTTATAGGCCAATCTAGCAAAGATGACCCCCAGTGATTTCCGTTTAGGTGAACGGGCAACTCCACATAATGGAATGACGATATTCGTGTCTTCGGAGGGTTTGGACATCCCAGCGTCGGAACGAATGAACTCATCATGTAGCAGTCGCCTAGCGCACCGCATAGGCAGCGAAAAGCAAACTCAATCACGAGGTCGTTTAGCATTCGAGTCCGGGCCAGGCTTCCCACCATACTGTCCACCCTGATAGAGCACGCAGCACTCGTAAGCCTAAATTCCGAGTTAAGCCAAGATCCGCGCAGAATATTTGCAGCTTCGCTCGCCAAATCGGTGTGTTTCTCGCCCGCTTCGAAAGGGAATAATACCTTTGAGTCAGTCTCTTCGTCAAACAACAGTAGCGTTTCGAGATTCATTTCCCACTTAGTTGATAGAAGCCATTCCCCATCTGCGTACCAGGCAGTGCATTTTGCACACATATTGTAGAACCCTTTCATTCGGTACCTAGCCCGCTAGACATACAAGCCACAGGGTGTAACATCAAAAACAACACAAAAACGTGAGGAACACAAGAAACAACACAAAACTGCTAGTAACACAAGAAACAACACAACCGGTTAGCAACACTAGAAACAACACAACCCGATGACCAACATCGCGAGGTACAAACCTGGTGAACTTCGGAGTTCCGCCGGAGAAGAAAGCTACGATCTTCTTAGTCGTTTCTTCCGAGTGCTCCGAGTCGGAATCATTGGCCAAATATTTGGGCTTGGATCGCTTGTTCTTCACTTCTTGCATAACTGCACTTAGCTTTGCCACCAGGCGCTTGAACATAACGAAGCTATAGTCAAACGGTTCTGTTCGTACGTAGGCTCGTTGACTGCGCGCAGCCCGTGTGCCGATGAAGTCGCCCGTCATGGAAGTAGAGTTAGTTGCCAGAATTGATCGGACGTACCCGAAGTCATTTATACTGTTTGCCCACTTCAGTACTCGTGAACGTACTGGTGCACTTTTGTCTGGAAGTGTAATAACTGCCAGTCGTTGCGATTTCACCACCGCTTTTACCCGCGCCTGTTTCACCTTCTTTCGTTGATTGTACCGGGCCTTAGCTTTGGGTAGCGGAAGTACTTCTGTCTTGTCTTTTTTTCGCGCAGGTGTTTTTGATGCAGCCTTTGTCTTTGTTTGTACAATTTCCTTTGTCAGTAGCACTTTTGCTTAGGCGGCGTAGACCCCGACTCAGACGAATCCAGTTTTGTGTCCCATGTTTGCGTCAAAGCTAGGAGCTTGGTGCTGCAGCTTGTGCTGGTTAATTTACGGCTTGTGGTGCTTGTTTTGGAATCCGACTTCACGAAATGTTGTCGCTCGTGGTCATGGTGGAGCTGTACATTGCCTCCCGCAACTAGTAGACCGTGTTCAGCTTGCTACATGTCACGAAACATTGCAATTGTGTCGATGAGATCAGCTGGATCAATGTCAGATCCCGTATCACTCTCTTTAGCATCACTGAGAGCTGCAGTATCGTCCGTGCTACCGTCGGGCATCGTTGTCGCAGCTGACGTGTATGTTGGTAGCTTTTGCATGCCATTGCGAACTATCTCTTTCCCCGATTGCAGCGCTGGGTAGATGGCTGGACTGGTTAATCCGGCAAGGTACTCAATTTCTGGCTCGAACGCAGGTTTTGGCATAGCAGTACTTCTCTTCTGATGATAACACCACCACATTTGTCTGTTCACGTCGCCTCAGCTTAGCATATACAACCCGCGGCATTTTGGTCCGGGATCGCACTCCACTCCGCTCAACCCCACGCGGCGGTGGTACTTCCGGGTTCACACCCTGTGTTGCGGTAAATGAATCTTGTGTCGTCTTGTGTTGCTTTCGATACTTCTTGTGTTGTTTTGGTTTCTTGCTCTGTTTTGTAAGCCTCACTGACGTCGAATGGTTGCGTAAAGTCGCCGTGGGAGATGCATTGGCCCGCACAATTCATCGCTGCCTGCACTGAATGGAGCATGCATACGCCATCTGCAAATTCTTGATCCATATTCGCCATCGCCAGCATATCCCAGCGCCTAGGTAAAGTTGATACTGGCAGACACTCAAATTGATGAACATTGGCAGCGATATACATGAAATGTTGACATGGTAGATTGTCGCTGTAGTAGAACAGACACGAACATGACCACTGAAAGTCGTTGCATTTATGTGGACGCTCCCCCGCTCGCACTTCCCACTCACCTACACCAGAACAACGCTTAAAACATGCTGTCACAGCACTGAATACCATTAAGTAGTCCAATTACGTGCGTACGCTTGCCATCATTGTGTCGCTCAGGTGCTTTTACAGTACAGGGAGAAATCCGGGAGCGCCATCGGGCTGTCGCGACCTTGACGTATGCTTGTGCATGGCGGTAATGAGATGTCTTGTTATGGTAGCCTGGTGAGAGAGTTGTCCACTCACTGTTGCGTCAAGTCGGGGGCGCTTTCCCAGCAGAAGTTTGAGCTGGTTCGAGTTTGACTCATTCCTCTTCGTCGTCGTGCTACCGGCCGTGAATAATTTGCCCCTGACGTGGTCAGCCCACATTCCAACACAAGATTCCCAATTCATCTCGAAATATTTCTGCAGCGCTGGACATTCTAGCAAATTTGTCTGAGCGTAGATACTTCTGAGTCGAACGTCGTTTGGGTTTTGCTGTTTTCAGCAACACAACCGGCAACATACCGTTAGCAACACAACAAACAACACAACAAACAACACAGCACAACCACGCAACAGTATATGAGTTTCGTGAATGCCGATTCCAACGTTTTCCTATCTGTCACCTTCAAATTGTACGCTTTCCGCTTACAAACCTTGCGCCAGTACGCTAGCGCATGAAACTGACAAAGTAGAACATCAGCGCCAGAAAATGCCTTCTTCAGCACTCGCCACTTAACGAAGTCCTTGTCGATGACGACGGTCTGGGTTGATTGCCAGTACGTATTCTTTCGTTTAAAAAACTTATTAATGAGTTCCATTGTGACAGCGTTTTGGTCGAGGGCTAGAAAATCAATTACATGCATTCCGCTGCATGTAGCAGTTGTAACAACAAGACTCCCTGTAGCACAGGCACAAGTTTGATATCAGACCCCATTTCAATAAAAATATAATTATCGACGTTACCCAGATGATATTCCAAATTATTGGTCCCATGTGTCCAGTCCATGACTAGCGTGTCGCCCCACTGGGCAAAATACTTTTTCTGAATGTACGTTTGCATCGCCATCACACAAGTGATATCCATTTGGTCATAGGACGTCCTTACCGGCATTCCCGTCAGCAAAATAATCGAGAATAGTTTTGGTGCGGTCGAGGGTTGGCGTGCCCAATACTTGACGGAGAAGTTTTCTCGTTTGTTGTGGTGTTAAAACCATATCTGGATATCATCAACGAAAAAAAAAGGAGAGTGATTATAAAATGAGTTAGCAAAACTGAATTAAAAAAAAGATACTGCTACAGCCAAATTCACCAGCGGCACTCACCAAGCTGATTCGAAAGATATCGGTTGATATCAGAAGTGCTCGTTTTCATTTCGGTCAGAAGCCCAAGCTTCCTGCGCACCTGGGGTGGGACCGACAACGACTTGGCCCCGCGATAGGAATCGTAGATATTCTTGCTTGTCTTGTGATTGTGGGTGGAGATCTAAGCAAACAAAAGTAGTTAAGAAACCATAAGGACATGTAACATAATATTCATACCCCCGAGTCCGGATCCACAGTCACCTTCCATTTAGCAGCTCCTTTTGTCGACTACGTTGACGGTTCGCACCAAGAAACTTGCCATGCATCCCCTGTATCGCAAGCCACAATCACGCCGTCCATCAACACGAGCCGACTGTGTTGCGCCATGATTCCACCCCATTCGGTTAAAACTGTGGGAAAACCGCTCGGGAATGATCTTTGCCCTAGGGCGACTTGATTAAGCAACATAACAAGCAACACACACAAATTACACAGCAGACAACATAACAAAAATCAACAATGTCAGCAACAGCGCACGCTGTTCATGTGCCAACAGAATACGGACCTGTTGTACTTGGCACGGGTTTCAGAGCTTCGAACGCGATAGTGCAGATAATTTTCAACCTCGTAAGAGCGAAGGGCCTCTTGAAAAGTCTCTCAACTGTCAAACGTCCTCACTGGAAGTGGTGGCTTTCGATTTCCGACTGCCTGATGTGACTTCATCATCTTTTCACGACTGTCGTACGTTTTTGTCCGGCGTCGCACAATTTGCTCTTCGCCGACGCCGTGAAATGAGCCCCAGTTGTTCCCAGGCTCTTTGTGCCGGGTTTTGGTCGCTTTGGTGAGGGATCTTCGCTTTCGTTCGTCTCAAAGGCACTGTTGCTGGATTTGCGGCTGTTCGGCACGAACGGCTGCTTCCGTTTGCGACTTTCTTCGATGGCATTGGTCCGGGCGGCATCAACAAATGCGCGTGCATAGTCTTTAGTTTTGTAACCATTGAAAGCAGCATTCAAAGCAGCATTCAAAGCAACATAGTAAGCAACAAAAGTAATGTATCAGCAACAAAAGAAAATCGACCGGGATATATACCTGTATCGGCCAACGCGTTGTTATCACCCGGCTCCGCGGCGGTGGCTTTGGTGTCTGCAGCCACGGTCTTGTCGCGCGCAGCGTCATCCTTCTCGCCCGCTGCAACACTGGCAGCGTCGTCGTTCTCACCGGCCGCCACATCTTTCTCACCCGTAGCCACGTCCTTTTCGCCCGCCGCAACGCACTTCTCCCCGGAACCGGAAAGCGCTATCCTTCTCGCCCGCCGCAACGCCCGTATCCTTCCCACCCGGTAACGTATCGAACTTGCGCGCATCATCGCAGGTTTCGTTCTCCAGGCCCTCCATCTCTGCATCCTCATTTGCGATATCCTCACCCGTGACCAGAGGGGCATCGACGTAGTCTTCGTCGCTACTGGAATCGTGTATAAATCCGCGTCCAGCAAGTAGGTAGTCGACATGCAGTCTTGCCCGTAGACAGCGCCCTATACATGATAGAACACAACGTTGTAGATTAGGACAACGTGCTGCAGACTGCCTGTCACGATGCCCCCCCCCGTATCTTACCTGTGTTCTGCGCTTCTCGGCGCGCTTGCTGCTCCGGCATCTTGCTTTTCCCCCCTTCTTGGAAATGAGTCTGTACAACTCGTACTTATTGAATCTCGTACTTAATAGACACTGTAAAATTTACATTTACGCTTTTGAGATTTTCAGCGTAATAAAACTTGCAATAACTTACACAAAACGCCATTGTGTTGTTCTAAAAGAGAAATCGTCATGTTGTAGTAATGTTGCGGTACCGACTCCACCTTCGGGATGTAGGAGCGCTCCGGTCGACTGACCACAGCCGGTCCACAATGTGTGAAGAACCCTTGCGTCTCGTGTCCAGCAAGGATTCACGAGTCTTCTAAATCAAGAATAACTAATAGCTGCTCCAGCTGCATACCTTCCGGCCGGCTCGAGTCCCTGGACACCCACCGGTCGAGTATAGGCTTCTGCACACAATTAAAATCCCCACCTATCAGGATATCTGTGGATGGCCATCATCACCATGTGGGTTGCTCAACGAAAACTTCTCGATCACGTCTAGTGTTTGGCGCATAAATGTTTACGATGAACATCTTATCGAACATGACGCTAATGATCCTGCTTGTCCAGTGCTCCATGCTCATTCCTGCAACTAAAAACATACCAAATGTAGAAGTAGTTCTTTATTCAAATTGCGCGATCGACTGACAGCACCGTTGACGTACCTACCATCACAGCCTCTCATCTTAATAGCACCTTCCACGGCTTCAGCTACACATGACAATTATACCATGTAATTTATAAAAATTAAGCGAATTTAGTCATCGCATTTCCGATATCCCTGTGGCTCGGCGCTTTAGATTTCGCTATAAGACAGGCATCATCTAACAACTTCCCTACCCATGTCTCGCGCTAAGATATATTGGGCTCTCCTCGCCCGAGACCTACGAAAGCGACATACTCCTTGAATCGCTCACAGACTTCGTTGTGAAGAAGAGCGAGCTATTGTCGTGCTCGTTTTTGTACCGAGTCCACCCCACACAACATCTGGACAAGACTTCTTCGCTGCAAGTGCGAGTCCGTGGCTCAGCTGCCCCTAGATCGGGAGAGCCCAAACGTGCATCCTATCCAATGTGGTCGGCATCTCGGAGATGTGTCACTATTTCACCCACCTCGCCGACCTCGCTTTACGGAGGAAATGAAGTCCTTTGTGCGTGACATGTGTACCTACAGCCATAAGTTCATATATGTCTACAGCGGAACAGTCAGGTGCTTCCAAGTTCGTGATGGCGCAATGCCACTGCTTGCAGCTGTGTATCGTTTCGTGCAGCACTACCATCGTGCCCATCTCGGTGGTCGGCACCGCAAAGGTCTGCGAGCATGATTTAGGTCAGGAGGAATAGTCTAAGCCCTTTACCTTCACTTGGCGTTTTAATGTAAGCGCGGAGGGGGGGGGGGTCCTGCTGCTGGAAGGATGTTAGACTCCGACGTGAGCGTAGCATCTAAAGAGCTAATGCCACGGCTCGATCGCGATCCAGCTACTATTGTCTTGCACATTAACACCGCATATAAACTCAGCCAGGTTGAAACCCCACTTACGGTAGTGGGGATTTCCGACTGTATGAGCACCTCCCATTAGCTGCGTTTATTACAGTATCATAACAAACGGAGCGTTATTTCACGGAGGTGAAGAAGGATCTACACTGCGGTGACAAACAAGCGTTTTCCGGTCCGGTACATCATGGCCGACGCCGACAAAGCACGGCGGGATGCGGTGGATGCGGTACGAGGTGTTGCAAACGAGTTGGTCAATCCAATGTGCTCCTTTCACGTAGCTGCAAAGGTCTATAAGCACACGCGAAAAGCCCTCTTTCTCTTGCTGTTTGTGTCTCTCACGGATGCTAATATGCACTACGCTAGGTCTGCTTCTAAGGGAGCAGACCTAAACCAGCTGCCTCAAATACTGGAAGAAGATGCCGAATATTTTCTAGCTATTTCACCTCCGTTTGGGTTATTTCTCCGTTCAGCCGCTGGCAAGCCTATCACACACCACTCAGGTACGCAGGAACCACCTACCCTGCTAAGTAGTTTAACCGCTCGATAAAACGCCACTACTCCCTACGTTCTCGCCTCAGGATGAACACGCTAATCTACCAATTGCTGCTTAGCGTCAGCACTGAGGCAATCCGCTGCCGTCCATTCGCTACCGTCATTCCGGCGCGTCCAGACGTGCTCAGTCATGTTCGTGAGATGCGGAAGTGTTCTTGGGTGGTGCAACTTCTCGGATGGCTGATTCCATCCGAGAAGTTTCACCACCCAAGAACACTACTGACTTTTTGACCGGACAACATCACTTCCAACTGCATCAGATGTCGTCCAAGTCGGACCAATTGGAGCGTGTCTACGACTCGCAGGATCGACGCATCAAAGCGGTTTTCCCTGTTACGGATTGTCTCTTTGCACAAAAAGCGAGGACGGAGACAGCTGATATGTCTGGCAGCGGTTGGCAAGATAACCTCGAGGCGTAGCCGTGTGGCAGCCGTATTTTCTACGAAATGGTTTACTGCGTAAATTTGATGTATGCGCTCTGTGTGCGGGATAACCCGGACATCTTCGGTCGCGCTGGGTTCGTCTACCGTGGCCGAAACAAAGCGCGATGCAAGCGCAGGGATCGCCAAGGAGCAAGACACCCTGTGCGCAACGGAGAAGCGCTTCAATTAGACTAGACCCTCTCAGACTTATCCTCAGTAATACACAAAGTGTATTTTTAACAGTAGTTCCCGGCGCGGTCCCCGCCCTCCCACCTTTCGATAGCCACCAACACCTGCCGTTTGTGCTCAGCCCAAGCTGCATATCATCCCCAGCTTACAACCCACCAACGTAGCGTACGGCTCGCCCGCGCGATGCTCAACTCACTACCAAAACGGTATCTACAATTAACTACGTGCGTCGATCGTCTCTCTTCCTTTTCAGCTGGTTAGAGTGGCGCTTGAAAAACATCCTACTGCTGTCGTTCTGTGAGAACGAAGCGGCTAGACGGTAAGCTAAGCTTTGTCCAAACGTATCTTTTCCCTTGTCTTTAATTACTGTTCTGCAATGTTTAGGTACTCTAACCTGGATCCCATTTGCGTCGAGACACTATTGTTCGGGATGAATAGCTTGACGCGCGGAGTCGAGCGCATCATCGGGGCAGAGCTACCGGAACGCTTCGGGCTAATCCTGGATGGATGGTCGCATGCATCAGATCATTACATTGCTGTGTATGTTCGCTTCGTAGTCGGCGGCATCATTATGACCCCCTCATGTGTATGGCCCCACTCCTCAACGACGAGGAAGAGAATCTTTCAGCTCGCGGCCACATGGGGTTTCTCGACACCATGCTACCCCGCGACTATGAAAAGCAGATGGGGCAGTGCTGCTTTCTGGTAGCAGACAACGGTGCAGTGAGCCGCGGGTTGGCGACGCTGATGGGCGTGCCATTGGTCGGCTGCGCCAGCCACCGTCTTAACCGCGCGGTACAAGTTGATATGGTGGGCTTTGGGACTGACCTTAATGCAGTACAAAAGCTGATGATTGGGCTGCGCATTCTGACACAGTCAGCCAAGCCCAGGAAATAACTGTTTGGGCTCGTGATGTTTTGTTCACCATGTCTTGATTAAAATAATTTTAACTTGTTTTTTATTTTGCTAACAGGGCTCAAACGAAGCCTCGACCAGTTATCCGCGAAGACACGCGATAGGGATCGATATTCGCGATTGTCAACCGGTACTTTACTCTTCTTAAGTTTATCGACGCTAAAGGCGGCGGCATAGCCAGTCTGGTGCCGACGCCCGCGTGCAACTGTCGTCTCCGTGCTTTGCCGAAGGGCCTGAAGGAAGTAGAGAGTGTATCGAAAGCGCTGCAAGGAGAAGACGTGTTGCGGTTAGACGCTCGTGCTTGGCTTAATGGATTAATTTCTGATCAAGCCCCACTACGCTCGCTTCATCGGTAAGCCTGTTGCTGCTGATGTTCTTACTATTCTGCTAATTGTTGTTAGCTATTCATTTTGATTAATGTGCTATATTAATCAGTTCCGCGCGCCGAAATTGTCCATAGCCCTGCTTTGGAGGCGGGGTGCGTCCAGTCCTGGGCGGAATACGATCCGTCTCATCCGCGCAGAGAAAGTCGCCCTTTCGCCGTTTACAAGGGCTAGTTTGCATGCAGTGAGCGGAGAGGATGACGAAGAAGAAGTTTCTTTCGTCGAGCAGCCCCAGAAACGGCGTCGTCTTGATGAGAAGGATGTAAAGTACGACTTGCGATTTGGCTAGTTCCAACGTAGTCGGGCGTATTTATTTAGCGTAGCCCGCACCACGTTTGGCCAAGAGCGACATGGCTTTCTTCCTATCACACTGAAAATGATTTTCTTTTTAAGAGAAAATGGTACGTACTGGAACGCATAAACAGTAGATGAGGCAACACGTTTGTAGATGGATTTACTGCTCAATAACAGCTAACCCGTTTATTGTATAATAACGCCGTATTTTTTTGTTTAACATGCACTAGAACGTTATGTATGGTAAGCGCATGATTCAGCATTGCAATGATTTGTCCCTGATCAAAGGGTCCGACAAATAGCAATATCATTTTCGGAGGCCCTGGTGGTAGGCTTGGCTCAAGCTGTGAGTTGCGGCCTCTTCGCCAAAACCATATTTTTTACGAGAGAAGGGTGAAAAACGGTAGCCAGACTCTATTCACAGCGTACTATCAGCGTAGTTGCTTTCTAATTAGTTTAACGCTGCCAGGAAAGCCTCAGAAAAGAGGTTAGAGGTGCGTTTTCGAGCTAACTTCTATATGAAGCGTGCGGGGCGCTCACGCTTCATCTAGTGCGCTGAATTACGATTAGCTGCGTCCGTTAGTGCACCTAGCTTTGGGCAAGACTACGGCATGGGAACAGCTCGAAGCAAACACCTTATAGCCAGTAAAAAAACGCAAAAGTCGGTTTTGTTCTTATTGCTAGTGCCACCCCGCCAGGGCGTTATTTTTCGCCGACGTGTCAATTTTGGTCTGATTTTACCAAAACGATCGGAAATCGACGCGGATTCGCCAATTTTGATCGCATTTGAGAAGTTGTAGTAGCCAAAATCGGAAAAAGGTCAAGTTCTTATAGTTAGTGCCAGCACAGCTATACGGGTTCCTTGTGTAGCGTACTTTAATGAGGTTCAATGATGTGAAGTCTAACCAACATGTGTCAGAAGAGGACTTTGTAAGTTATATAAATCTAAGTATGGATAGTATAACGCCCATGGCAATCCCGAAATTTAGAGATGTGCAGCATAATCAGCGGCCATCTAAATCAATTGAAGTCTCTCGAGTTTTGTTAGCTTTCGGTTGTTTTTGCTAAGATACCGAAATGTTTTTATGAAATCATGAACATGCTGAAGTCTTTGAGACGTCCAACATATCCTTGAATGGCTCCGCAATGTCATCGCTGTTGAATTGCAACGTGTCCGTCCAGTTCACCGTAGACTGCACCATCTCGAACTTATTATTTGCCATGACTACGTCTTCCATAAGCTTTACTTGCTCATACGTAGCACACCCATTGTCACTCCACTTAGCCATTGAATCGAGGTTGCTCATTTCCTCGATCGCTTGAATAGACTGTCGTATTCTATCTGATTGCGGGATCGCTTGGATCGTGGGTAAATATAGGCCATCGGTAAAGGGACGCACGGCGAGGACCCCTTTGATAAAAAAAATTGGTAAGTTAAGTTGTTCCACCTGAGACATAGCAGTCCGTCTGCTGTATGACCCACGTAGGATCTCCATGTCTGATAACTTGACAGAACTTTGCCACCTTGACAGCACTTTGCCTTCTCCGCGACGTCCATTGTAATAGATTTTCCTTCTTTCATTTTCCCTCTAGACTCTCCGTTTTTTAGCGTGTCTACTCAGACCGTTTCGCTTTGGTGACGACCCAAAACGATTGCTTTGGCTGCAGACCCGTCTTTGGTTTCGGAAAGGCATCCTTCGTCTAAATGGATGCGCGTTTTCGCTTTGGTCGAAATAGAGACATATTGTGTAGCCTTCTCGGTAAGCGCATCGTTTCGCTTTCGTCATCAAACCCCTACTCCCGCTCGGCTCAGCAAATGATGACTGCGAAAGCGTGACGTCACTTTCCAATGATATTCCGAACAATTTCGAAAAGGCGGTGGTTTTTTTCACTGCTGCCTTACCCGTAAACCCCTCCAATGTCTCTGTGTGAAGGGCTCGCTGGAAGTATTTCAACCATTTCATTCCCAATCAGAAAGTAGTAGTTGGCTGGATTAAAAGCACATCTAGAATCCGCTCAGTTAGCTGCTTCCCCCTAGCTGTACTTGGCGTCTTTATTGATCAGAGGAGACGATCGAATCGGAGGGCAGATGGCGCTAATGAGACCTCCGGGAGTAACCTCGCCGACGTCAATGTTGCTCGCGGGGCTATGACTGATGCACCTCGATGCCAACGTCCTCAACGGCGGGATAACCGTCTCGTAATGAGCTCTGCGTCGGACGAACATAGTGTTCCATCAAGGCAACACGCAAGTCTGAGCAAAAATGAAGTCACATTTAGAGAGCTACAGAAAAAAGGTTAGATGTAAACTGCCTCAGGTCCAAAACCAAATACCGAATGTACACCGAAACTTACTGCTGGGTTTACATGGTTGTGCCGCCTGTTCCCGGGTTTGTTACTGTGGTTCGCGCCCCATCCGCTTCTATATCGTTAGATAAATCCTGCCCTACAGCCAACTTGTGCTGCCCCGCCACCATTTTCCTTGGACTAGCTCAGACGCTTCGTGGTAAAACCTCTTGTGGCCGTCGACTGCCTGTGAAGTAGCCGTATCTGCCAAAGCGCATGTGACGTCCAGGAGTGATTCTAGGGCTTCTTTCCGGAGAGTGGGCTTGCTGGCGCTGTCGTATTCTTCGTTAATCCGGCCCCGACGCGATTGAGTGGGAATCGACTGTCCGGAGTGAAACGCTGATGTCGAGGAGTCTTACCGCGAGCGAGCTGACGTGTAGGCTTCTACATAATCACTACAGGGTCCGTCAAAGCGTCTGCTGCTTTCCCGATGTAGTTTAAGATTTTTTTGGCGATGGAGTCTAGCACTTCGAGACCAAAGGAACATACATTGACCGCCCAGAAGCGTTCATCGGCAGGAGACTCGCTGGGTGGTGTACTGTCGGAGTCGGCCGACTCAACGTTCCAGACGGCCTTGAGCTTTCGAAGCTCCTTGCCGAGAGATGCCCACGACGGTGTCGTGAGCGAAGGGAAAGCATCGGAGGAGATGTCTGGGGGCCGCAAAAAAATGCCGAATGAGGAGCGCGTAGTCACTTAAACGCATCGCAACCGAAGTCGACTCTGGGTCCTCGGGTATTGGAGCACCCCCCCCCCCCCACGTGGTGAAACTCTGCTAAGTAGCACTCTTCTGCATAGTTCTGCAACGTGATGAGCATGGCGACGAGCTCGTCGATCGTAAAACTTCCATTGACGACCTCCTTCACCCGCCCCTACTTCGACCGCAAGTAGGAGAGAATCCCACTGGGTTTGGCGCCTGCATTTTTCATAGCAGCTACATATTGGCGAAGCTGAGAATCTTCAATGCGGTGATTCTCACTGTAGTTGCTCCGCTGGTGATCACGTAGTGTGTGTGTGGACGTGCGACCCTGAAGATTTGACGACAAGGTGGAAGCCTGCACAACCTGGTCGCAGGCAAACCGGGACATTTATACGCGCTGTACATTCCGTGGAGCGCACTTGCGTATACTGCCGCAACCCTCGTCGTCTCATACGGCATGGCGTGTGTGTACAGAAATTTTAAGAATATAGGTACCTCACGTGGCTTGCGGTTGCGAGCCATCGGTCAGCTGTCTGGTCAACGCCTCAGATCCGTTTTTCTTCACCGTCATACTCTTCTTGCTTGTTGCTTTCGCCTTATATTGCTCCGTCTCAATTCTCTTGTTCCGTGCGCGTATTGGCGTGCTCGTTCGACACGAAAATAATTGACAACCCATCGGCTGAAAATCTAGCAGCGACACCTTCATTTCCACGTGTTTTACAAACAGATTAATCTCTTTCGTATCAACAACCGTTTTCTCCGAGTCATCATCTGCATCTTCCGCGCTACTCTTCAAATTGTCGCTGACGATGTCAGCTTCGTAGTCCAGATCGTGTGTGTCGCCGTGGGAGACTTCTTTATCCTCTTCGTCCAACTGCTACAACACCTCCGCCAGCGCCGCATAGTCGCAGACGTGCTTCGAAGCCACAGCACGAGACGCAAAGACCACGGCAACACGGCGGTTGACAGTCTCCAACTGACTTAAGACCTCCGCAATCTCCTTACATGTCGCTGCGTCCGAGCGCGTTTTGTTACTTCATCTCAGCGCACGCAACATCATCGCTTCCCATCGTTTACGTGAACGAATTGCAGTAACGGACGACTGCGCCGCGTCACCAATGTTAGACATCTCCGGACGCTCTCCGTACTTCTTTCTTGGTGCGGAGTGGGCTTCTTTCCACCGTGCTGCACACAAAGCCCGGCCGAAGGCTAGCATCTCACAGAAGGTCCCACATCTTCTTGCGCGACGAGACTCACAGATCGTATTATTACACCTTTCGCTTCAGCTTGTTGCTGACGTGGGGGCGTCGGTGTCTCGCGAGATCGACCTTTGCGAGGATTGCCATGACCGGGATACACAGGAACGTCATCGTCCAGAGCCTGCGCACAGGTACGTAGTTTAGTGATGACTTAGCTGATGTATGAGCTCTGGATACGTACCATATTCTCACGCTTGACTTAAAATGATGGAGTTTGAGAATAGGCTGCAATCTGACGCCCACACAGTCACAACTTTGATTTTACAAAAAAGATATCCTCCCGAAATATAACCCGAGATTATATTTTACAGCTCCAGCTGCGATGATACCATCCGTTGATCTGTTGAACTGTACCTTAGTTGATTCACAGAATATGCACAGAATGATACCGAAAATCGTTTTAATTTTTTTGTAAATGTTTGGTTGGTAAAGCGTGCTCCGATTTTGTGATTTGTCAATTGTTCCTCCAATTTCTGGGATTCGATAGAAATGGGTATATGAAGTACAATCTACGCTTATTCTGTAGCTAAAACACGTAAAATGATAATCATTTTCAGATATACATGTAAGTTAAATAACGATAGAGTTTAAAATGGATTACTGCTATTTTGTGTTTTCGAGGGAGGTGGACCATTGTGCCAGACTAAAATTAGTCCGGACAGGTTACAACATTTGGTACATGCCTATTTTAGGTTGCCGACGCCGAGAACACATACAAATCATATGTGTTCCTGATGAAGTCGAAGAATGATACGAACAATTTCAAAGCTTGGCTGCTAGTTACCGACATTTAATTAATTACAAGTTTTTTCACGGCCACATCGTAGTCGTAGGCTACACACATATACTTGCTGTCCTCAAAATTACATATTTGTAGGTTTATCATTTGAGCTATATCCAAAGTAATCCCTGGGACGGACTTGGAGGACCTGATTTTATCAGGCGACAGGATATCAGGTTTCTCAAGGTTCATTTTGGACAGATTTACTGATTATTCCACAGCGATTGCGATTCGAAATTTGACGTGATTGGTTAATCTGTCTCCAGTTGAGATCAGCAGGGTCTTTGACGAAAAATAAAGAATCCTGAGAATTTAAAAAGGGGAGTGTTAACTATACTGATTGTTTTCTTATGTGCATCAAAAGCGGGCGTTCTTTTTGATATCCCTGGAGTATAGCGATTAACCATGTTTGTACTCGCAAAGGAAATCTCTAAAAGCAACCCACATCCGCTTTTCGGTCTCTCCTTGTAGAATTGAAAAAAACATTAGCAGGTGTGAGGGTACACAAAGGTTTTGTCAAAATGTGTGTGATGCACCAAGTCCGTGGTGGTGACACAGCATTTGATACCCACACACATACTATCCAGCCTTTGGGCTAAAGAGAGGTCCATCGACCGTACAGGTATGTCCAAAACCCGTCATTGAGGCCGGAGCTGCTGAACGGAGTCTCGCATCGTCGCGATTTAGCACCCAATGAGGAACGCTTTACAACATGGCACCGACGTATAGTCAGAGCACTAAGGTTGGATTCAGGAACAGCCACGCAACGCGTCAAGCGTTTTATTTTTTACTTCAAGCTGTCGTAAACCTCCACCTTATTGGCTTGGTTGGTCTGCGGCCAGGGAGTATGGTCTCGTTCAGTGGCATGAACGGTTGGCATAAACCCTTAAAGTGTAAGTTTCTTTGTTGACTTCGCTTCCACCTGTGTAGAAGGTAGGACATATAAGGCTGAGAACTAATGAACGAAAAGCCTAGCACCGTCTCGCGCTCACATGTATGACACCATTTCCTTCTTACTTGAAGGGGGAGTCCTTCCGCATGACATCCGTCCTCGTAAGATAGCAGGGAGCCCTGGGAAGAGGACTTGATCGCGCGAGGCACCGCATCTCCGACTTATAGAAGCCAACACAGGGGATTTAGTACCACGTCGAACATGCCTCAGTGTTCCAAGACCACTTTAAAGGACGACTTATTTGGTGCCATCCGTGTAGTGTAAGTGTGTCAGTGGGTGCCGTGGGTACCAGCCGGCCGGGACCGCACGATCAGGAGCTTCAGCGGAACCTCGGGACGTCCCGGTCAGCGTCACGACCCCTGGAACGACCCTATAGTTCCCGGGTACGGGACATCCTCCCCGATTTGGCGTTTGCTGTTCTCGGCGAACGGGGTTACTCCGTTGCCTCGGTGGGTTAATCACCGCAGATCAAGCATTCGTAACCTCAAAAGGTAGGTTGGACGGGAACGATTCGGGGTAGTCCTCAGTACAGTCGCCTAGTACATCGGGCTCAGCTGCCTAAAAGTCAGGTAGCACTTCGATGCCATCGTCGATTCGTAGGCATTCAAAGCTCGGCGCTTCAGCCCCACTGTGTTTAGAAGCGTTCCGGTTAGCGCTAGTAATAGCTCGGTCGACCAATACTTTAGGAGAGATGGTCTGTAGCGGACCATATTGAAGGTAGGCGTGCTAATTCACCCCAGTAGTCACCACGATAAGTGTGTCGACGAAACTCCAGCCTGTCCATTCGAGACAGTAGTTGGTAGTCAGTAGAAGTAGCAGCGCAATACCGACACCCACAGGCCCCAACATTACGAACTCCACCAAATCAAACATATTACTCGGTACGTACAGCAGCAGTGAGAGACACAGCAGTACTAGCCAGCAAATACCTTCAATAACAGCGTAGCAACGCCTCCAGGTAGATTGAAAGCGTCCTAGAAAGCGTACTAGTAGCGTACGATCGAGCCCTTAGTGCGAAGGAGCACATCAGGGATGTAATCGGAGAAATTCACCTTAGAGGCGATCCACCAACTCCTCAGTATTCGCCCATATCGACCGTACTTGTCATCACCTTAGAGTAGAACAATAGAAGGCATGGCGGAGAGCGCACCCCACACTCCATAAGTGTACGTAGCACCACGTAGTTGGCGTAGTTCACCTGCCTGCAGCACATCTCGGTATAGCGAAGCACAATCACCGCAAATATTGCCATTCATCTTCACAACGCGTCACACTTGGACCAATAACCCCCCCCCCCCGACAACGTTTTGTAGAGGCGTCGTTAAGACCCATACAGCTATAACTCCTACAAACACCGGCCACAGCACTCACCGAGTGTACTCGAAGAGGATGCTTACTTGGGCTCCCATTGTCGAACCGAAATACTTGACGAAAAAGAAGAAAACACATTTTCAGGTCGTTCTTTCTTCAGTGTCAGTCGGTTTCCAACGGTTCTAGTCGTTAAACAACCGTCAATGACTGGGAAAGAAGGCCATCGGGCCTTCGCCACTTGCGAGAGTCCACCTTGCACCCATCGTGACGTTTTCACAGAAAGCCCAGAGAGACGGAACGGTAAGTCCAGGTCCCGACGGCAAGCCTTTTAGTAGAACTATCTATCTTATTGGATCAAGTGACAACGTTTATCAGCACAGCGTAGTTCTTACGGCCAACTTCTGTTGTACATGTACAACGATTTGGCAGTTCAGTCAGTTACCTCACACTCAGATATTTTTTTAATTTTCTACAACAAAACAGTTGTAGTTATGCCTTTAGTCATTGTAAATTGCAGAAACTATTGAGTTCAGAGCATTACGTGTATTAATATTGTGTCCTCGAAGACACGCATTCCTACGTGTACGTTAAGCGTCTTGCAGCATTGGAAGCGTCTTTAGGGGTTATTTCATTGAAAATAAGTAAGATTAAACAAAAAGAACTCTTATGTGCTACTGCTGCGAGCCATTGTTTTGTAAGAGTTGTTTAGGTAGCAACATCCGATACTGCTTAATGGGTGGACGTGTCCCCGACAAGGGTGTAGAAAACTATTTTAAAGGGAACGGTAAGACAGCACCAAAACACGAGAGGTGTTAATTCTAGCTGGTTATGTAGACCCCATAAAGAAACGAATATAAACTTGGAGCCTAATAGACGTTTAACAATATTTGAATCATCAAATTAAAAATACTACCGTCAACAACAACAGCAAGGCGTCTTGCGACACATTATTCAAATGTTTCAATCGTAACTGGCACAGAATCGAGTGTCTCATGATTAATTCTGAATCAGCTCAAAATGAACACTACCTCCATTAAAATGTATATGTTTAGCTTTCATTGATAGTATACGAAGTGATCAATCTTTAGTAATTTTACAAGCTCAAATAGGCGGTACAAGCGGGTACGTAGTGCAATCTGGACAGACCACTACTATATTTTGCGTTGATGCGAGCTAAGTTTCATAGCGGCTCAGAAATGGCCCGTGATATCGAGCACGACGCTAAACTAAACATATTGTTTAGCATTTATTAAATGCTTTTTGAAGTGCAGGTGGTTTTGGGTGGAAGATGAACATACAGTGATAGCCAACAATAATAAAGAGATTGTATCAATCTAGATCATTTAAATAATTATTTTTATCAAACGGACCCAAATTAATGAAATTGAAAAAACGATTTAGGCCCATTCTCAACCGGCCGCACCGCACCGCATCGCACAATTTTGCTTCGTGCGGTCGCGTCGGTAGAACGGTATGCAGCGCATAAAATACATCTTAAGCAGCTGGTATATAACAGATCTTGTCATTTGTGGAAAATATCTCTTGAAGAGGCGACCTCAAAGCTCGTGGACTGGAGGCATCTTGGGGTACGTCAGGACAAAGAAGAGGGTTGTACGGTCTAACAGACCAAATAACACCGGATGCAAAACAATAACATGCAGACACCAGGAGGTGATGCAACGCGAGGTGCACTAACGCCCCATATCCCACCGGGCAAATTTCATGAATTTGGGTCCTGTACCAACAATGCCTGCCCTAGCACCGAACTATCCCCAAATACAAGGTGTCTACACAGTGCATCAGCAACAATAAAGCTCTATCCGGTCAGAAAACGTAGTAGATAGATTGCTAGAAGGGGTGAATAGCTCAGATGACAGCGAAATAGTGGATTTGCGATCTGCTCTGGTGGATTATGAGAGCTGGTCAGCGGATGCGATTAGGAAGGAGTGTACCAAGAGGGGCCTCTAGCTAAGGGCTGGTTTGCGGAAGGGTGAGCGTATTTCAATACTTTTGCGTCATGACGCTGCGAAGCGGCATACAACGGCCTTCTATTAGGGGATGGTAGGCAGCCAACAGGCAAGAATGCAGTGTCAGCCCGTACAAAGCATTGTATGTACAGGCTGATTAATATTCTTTTTTCGGATGAGTTCGCCACGCGATTCAGTCAATCAGGATTGCTATACTAAATAAAATGCGATGTTTGTCTGACGAGCAATATCTAATGGAGCTATGGCTGCACTTTATGTTTTGTTTTTCGTTCTAGGTAGCATTGCACCGAGAGCGGACGTAGATAACAGGACGCTGCGTGAAAAGAGCGGCTTCTGGAAGGATGTGCAAGCCGCATTCGTACAGAGGTACCCTCTGGATCATGAGCTAGAGCAACTGATGTTCGACCATGAATTATTTAGAGGAGTAGATCCATCGGTGGTCAAGCCACACTCGTCTAAGAAGTTGTTCGACATGTCGAAAGAGGTTATTCGACTCTACTTCTCCGCGGAGGAACGGTTTACAGCTTCGGGCAAGAATGAAAACGACTTTGCAAACTTTGTAAACAAGAACGGAGCTGTCTTCTACCTACCCAAATGGCTGAATGTACGTCAAAAATTTCATTTCATTAAGCAAACGTTTTTACGTTCTTATATACATGCATGCTGTTTGATTCTTCTTTTCAGATTAAACGCGACCTGATAAATTCTGCTCGGGGGGGACTATTTGTTGAAGATGATTTTGACACGTTGAAGGCGTCTTCGCAGTTCCACAACTCTGAAACGAAAAAAGTAATTTCTAACAGCGGAAAGCAAACGATTCCTCGGAGCTGGATTTTCGAGCGTATGTCGATGATCGACGTATTGAAGGGGGGTATGCTCGGTCTTCGACTAGTGTTAAGGTGCAACAGAGCACAAATACTTTCCCTGCTTGGTGATATTCGCAGACAGTTGGGAGATATTGACAAAGAACTCGTGAATAGTGGCGATGAATGCTAGCGTCTACAGGAAGTTCGCGAACTACTCCTATTAGAGCGGCAAAAATGGATTGAGACGCTCCGAAGTGTGGAGTTGTAGCAAGAGCGTTCATGTCACGATTCGCATTCAAAACATAACGATTTTTTTATAGTGCTGCATTCAATGTTAAAAGAGGGTGATGTAGTTCTTTGGTTGAATTATGTTTTTCTTTTTAGTGCGGCGTTCAATATTGAGCCGCGGGCGATGTAGTTCTTTAGTTGCTATGTACTGGACAGCGATGTCGCGCGTCACATCATTAATTGCACAATCTCGCCATCTTCCGTCTCGTACTCAGTATGAGTGTAAGATAAGTCGCGGCATTGGTTCCAAGTGCACCCTTCTCGTCAGATTGATTTTAATGATCTGGTCGAATGACACGGGTTCTCCAATTCATTCTGCTCGATACAAAAATTATGCAAACGCTTACATCCATGTATGGCGTGAGGTGCACTCCTTAGCGACATACATAATGGTCTCTTAAGAAGCCTCCACCTATTGACGAGTAGGCCAAATGCCATCTCTATTCGAATGCGACACTGGCTCAAAAAAAGTTGTAGATGTCGCGATCGGGACTACCTTGAAGCTGAACTACGTTAAAGGGTGTCAGCACCGTTCGGCTCTAAGGGTACGCGTTGTCAGAAACGACAACGTAGGGTCCCTTCATATTTGATAATAATTTGCTAAGTGATCACTGCAAGAAAGCCACAGAGTCATTCCGACCACCGGGAGCGCGGCAAGCCATCGCGGTAAACCGACATGTGTGGTCGACACACGACTGCACATTTGAACCATATCTTTGGTAGTGTCCAAAGAAGAAGGCAATCACGCGTCCACATTCAGAGCTGCGAGGCATCGTATGGGGCATAGCCACCCATCTATAGCTCCAATACAACCCGGCATTGCACCACCCGTGCTAGTAGATCTGAAACCTGCTGCACTTGACTCCAATTCATCGTTACTACATGAATTTTCATTGCTAGCTGGTTTTAATTATTGGTATTTCGTAGAGCGGCATGCACTACACGATAAAACCCGGCCCGACTTGTACCCGTAATTACACGTATTTAGTGATAGCTACCACCAGACAGCCAACTGATACACGCTTGCAGCATTCCAGAAGGAGAAATAGGAGGCTCACCTAGAGCACGCCGCGAAAATTGAAGAGAATCTATGAAAAGTCCTGAGCCGACCAAAGAAAGAAGTCTTTCGAAACCCGCGTAGCTCATGCGGTAATACCGCTTGAACTCTTAGCAAACGTTCAGCATGAGCAAACCAGTTGATGAGATGTCGAACTACATTCATTTCGATGCCACCAGAACGCTCCTCGTCGGCGACAGTGGCAGCAAGCGCAGGCAGAGCAACAGCACAGAACTCTCCCCTCTCGTTGGACGGAAACATGGCTAAAGTTGGGATTTAGAAAGTGCAGGCATGTTGAAGCGGAGTGATTTGATTGGCTCCGTCCTCATACAGTGCCTAACCGCTTGATGCAGCGATATCACCGCATGCGATGAAAAGCTCGCACAACAGCCTATTTTTCCAACGCTGCATGCGATTACCTAGCCCTTCATTGGTTCTTACCCAATGCTAATTCTCTATTTAGTCGCATGCGACCGCATGAGTCGGTTGAGAATGAACCTTAGCCACATGCGTTTTTTTTAGTAATTATCCCGCCGAAGCGTAGCGGAGGCGATAAAGGCCAAAACTAAAGCTAAACTACCGCCGCTGCGGCGCTCGGCTAGTACGATTACCAAGCTTAGCTTAGGGAACGTTAGAGGAAGTTGAGGCATACTCGTTGCTTCTGATATGTTAGATAATGGTCTTTGTTATTTTTAACAAAGAGTATCCCATAACTGAGGTTTTACGGTAGCACGATCCCACAAAATCGCTTAATGATTTCCCTATGCGACTTTAGGGTAATTTTTGCATAGGGATGTCATAGTTAGATTTTTTAACAGATGACTCCTATTTCGACTTCATGTCCGGAATAAAAATGCAATGGAGTGAGGTGGAATTCCGAACTCCATTGCATTTTTATTCCGGACATGAAGTCGAAATTATTACTAGAGGGTGGGGCTGGTAGTGCTTAACAAGGTGGTCAAAAAATCGAAAGTGGGAAAAACTGAACATATAGTAATTATGCATCGAAATACTTGTGACACGGCAGAGGAAAAGGGGGGGGGTCGCTGCGCAGCCTGGAAAGCTAAACTCTTCGCACCAACTCCCTTTTCATCAGCTGGGGGCTCTTAAGGAAAACTTACAAATTCGTAGTCATTTTCAATCAGCCAATACGGATTCGTTGTCCTGAGTGTTTTTTTTTTCTTTTCTTAATTTTGTTTACTAACTGCTCTTACTGCTTTACATGTAGCACGTTTTAACACCTTACTTTTAAAACAAGACACGATTGCTTATTAATATGCAGTTTTTAATTAAATAATTCCCTTGTAAATCTATTCAGAGAGGTATTAATATTTTAGACGTGATCACATTCAATCCGACGAGAAGTTTCTCTCAAAATTTCTCACAGATGCAGATTCTCAATTGGCTCACGTGCTACGGCGGCCCCGCCCAACGTTGGGCCATACTCCGTCGCCGCAGTGGTGAGCGAACTGTTGCGGTTGTTACTTATCTACTTTTTAACTTTTCTTCAATCTACCCATCTAATCGATTACTGATCCGTGTGCGTGGTCACAGCGCTCTTGCTGATACCGAAGGTCTGTCGTTGTGCAAATGTGCCCGTCTTGGAGTCGATGCGTCACCGATTCAGTATTTACAAACATATCCGGGATGTAAGTTTTGATAATGTTAATTTGAGCAATGAAATACAATCTAACAGCGATTGCATGATATGCTATAATACTGTCGAGTGCAGCGCTGGACTTGCCCAAGTTAATCTTCTAGACAACATATCTAAGCCATGGATTTTCGATCCCCATCGTGTACGCAACTTTTCTGTACAGCTGACTTGTGGCTTGCTATCGCTCAACGCTACGTGGTTGCCCCCAATATCGCTGGACTCTACTACATGTTCGCGGCTCCTATTATCGAACTGACGCCAATATCAAAACTCACTAGCATTGGTGTTTGTATTGCACGTGCTTCTGCAAATATGACTTGTTTTTCGCCGTGCAGTTCTCGTTTGGCGACTCGCTTAACGTCACGTCTGGCTATGCATCAACTAGCACTTCAACCACATTGTAACGGGGTACGTAGCCCTAAGTGTACCCTTTGTTTCATGAAGTGTGACACGTCATATTCCCGGATATTTGGTACAAGGTACCAAGGTCGTCCAAAGCCAACCATTGGTTAAATGACATTGCATTTCTATAGGTAACTTATAGTTTGTATTAAACCCAAACTTAACCTACCTATAAATATATTCAGTTTACATTCTACCTTATTTAGGTCACTTCGCTCTCTTTAATTAAAGAGGGGACCTGTGAACTGCCGTTCACTGAGAGTTTCTATACTCTCGGAAGATAACTTCCTCTAGCGCAAGGTGCTGTGTGACCCCGTCACGCTTGGTAGCACTCGTAGTCAATCCACGCCACCGCGGGTAGACTACCTGAACCTCTCCGAAGTTCGTTGCCATGGATAGGAACGACTTCTCCCATTTGAACGACTCTCAGTTCGAGTCGGTTCGGAAGATGGCAGGCATGAGGCCCTGCAGAGCCTGGTGGTGTCAACACCGGCTGAGCAGCTCGAGCGCGTCAATGCATTTGACGCGTACGAGCAGGGCCTCATCGCGCATGTGCGGGAGAACCTGCAGGCTCCGGCGGCGGAAGCAAATCCGCCTCACCCGAAGCCAATACGACTGAAGGTTAAGCCGTATGAAGGGAAGGAAGGCGAGAACCTTCACTTCTGGGTCCGAGAAGTAGAGCTCGCGATGGACGCGGCTCTGATCTCGACCGAGCAACTTCGTGTTGCTTTTGCACTCTCCAACCTTAGCGGCCGTGCTAAGAGTTGGGTGTACACACGGGAGGCAACTTCCACTGGATGTTTCACATCCTGGGCTCAGCTGTGTGAACAGCTCCGAGCCACGTTTCTCCTGGCGAGCTACGAGTGCCGCCAGCGTTCACGCTTCCTCTCGTGCAAACAAGGGAGGCGTGAACTGCACGAGTACGTGCAGGGGATCCGGGAGCTCACGGCGTCCCTAGTAGGAAACCCACTCAACGAACACATCAAGATGACTGTGTTCATGGACGGCCTTCGAGTGGGCCCCGCACGCACTCAGCTGTTCCGGATGCAGTCAAGCACCCTTGAATAGGCGATTCAAGTGGCTCTTCAAGAAGCGTACAGCCATCGCCAGGTGCGTACGCCGGCCTCAGCGTGGCCTGGGTGCTCCTTGTCGACTCCCGGTCGAACGAGCCCCAACGGACCAGTTCCCACGGAACTCGGGTCCGCCGAACAGCGTGACATCCGCTGCTTCGGCTGCGAGAAGATGGGCCACTTCAAGCGTAACTGTCCCGCGGAAAGACTCCGCAGACGGTCTTTCCCCAAGCCCGTCCTCAAGGGTCACTGGCAGAAGCCAGGATCCCGCGGACAGGGGAACGCCGGGAACCAGTAGAGGCGGGGCGCCCTACTGGGGCAGAACTAAGTCTTCGTGATGGGTGCGCGGGAGGCGCGTACCATGGGGATATAGCCCCTGAGAGTCTTCGCACTCTCGAATCGGCGAAGAGCAGCAGCGGGTTGCTCGTAGTACACGGATGTGTACGGGGATACGATCATCCCTTTAGAATCTTGATCGATTCTGGGGCGTCGAAGAATTTCGCACGCAGCCAGACAGCTGCTCGTAATAGCAACAAGTTGTCCGATGCTTTGAGAGAAAGCAAGGGCAACGGGAAGGTGTCAGTGCGACTGGCCGACGGGGAGGTCGTCACTGTCCCTAACGTCCAAGTGAATCTGGCCGTCAAGTGTGAAGACTTTGACAGCCTCGAACAGCTCACTGTTCTCGATATGGATCCAAATGATATGATCCTGGGCATGCCCTGGCTTGAGAAGCACGAGCCCTGGATCGACTGGCGAGGCAAGGCAATCGGTGCCAGCCGCCCTACGCAGTCCGACAGAGCATTGGTGAGTCATGTTCCCACCTATGTCAGGACCCGGGGCGCCCGCAAGGGCTGCCAGGGTACCAAAGCATCCGGCAGATGCTTGGGAGTCGTCGACGTATATAACGACTCCAAGAAAGTTTTTATGGTGGCAGCGCCCAGAGGAGGCGCTGGCCAAGTGGGTAACTTAGGTCCACAAGCGGGTAACTTAGTTCCGCAGACAGCTGCAGCTGTCACGAACACCGAAAATAGTGTGTCCAAGGTGGGTATGTGGTGTAGGGATTTCCAGATTCGACCATACGCCAACCTACTTTAGATCAAGAATCGGCTCGGTCTAATGACCCAGAGCTTAGGAACAAACGATCACGGTAAGTACTCGGCGATCTGTCCGGATGATGCTATCCGGATAGCCGCTGAGCTCAACGGTCGCCTGAATCCAGCTGAAGGGTCGGTAGAGATCCGAAACGACTACATTTCACTAGATATTTGTATAAGAAGCATAGGATAAAATAGGGGGAGCCGAAAAGGCTCCCAGAAGATAACAGAGCAGAATTTCCCTAGTCCAAGACACGTGTACACATTTCCGGTAAGTCCCTGCATAGGGCTGGATTATGCCTGCCGTCGATACTCGAGAGGCATAGCTTGTAGGGTATTGACTGGTAGTGCCAAGAGATTAGGTCGGTCCGGGTAGGACAAAGTCTCGCTACACACGAAAGAAAGCCCCGCATACTCAGCGGGCCGCCCGGGTGCCGTAACCCTTCTAGCTGAGCAGCCTCTGCGCTCGGTGATCTGTAAAAGCGCTCGCGAGCCGTCGGCCATCCTTTGGTGGAGGGCACAGGGCTGTGAACGAGCTCAGCCGAACCAAGCTCGGCGGAGCCTCGAAAGTGATATGACTTGGTTAGTCGGAGCCGAGCGGAAGCGAGCCACTCGTCTGTCCCGGAAGGGCCGGACCGCGAGGGGGCCACCCTCTGCGCAGGCCATACACCCGCCATCCTAACTCGGCGATTCGTTGTGGTTTGTGTAAGGAATCCACATCTGACGGTATTTGTGTGTTCTACTACACCACAAGTGGTGCCGGAACCTGGGAACAGGAGTGTGTGCTTATTTTTTATAGGTGCCAGCTAACCAAGTTAAGAGGAAGAAAAGAGAAAGAGAAGAGTGAAGATGGTCAAGGGATCAGCAACTCCGAGCGGCGGAAGCCCAGCGACGGCTGGAGGATCGCCTCTCGTGGGTCGGACCCGGCGGATCAACGACTCATCGCCATGACGATGAAGGTGGGACGAGCCGTCCAGTTCGACGAGGATGGCTAAGACCAGAAGAGCGAGAACGGAGATGCAAGTGAAGGAGATTATGAAGAGAAGGCCGAGACGGCTGAGCTCGGAGAAACGAAGACTACCGCCGAGCTACTTGGCGAGGTGGAAGAATTGACGCTACAGGTGGGACGCATGGGAGTCCCACGTCCTGTCGAGCGCAACTTATCCGCCGAGCTCGACGATGGTGCAGACGATGAAGAAGATGAAGAAGAACATGGCGTTGCTCAAGGGGACCGTCCGCCCCTTATTCCGAAAGCGACGAGGAACGCCGATACGCCGAGCGCCAATAAAGTGTTGGCTCGACTCGGCGAGGAGATGAGAACGAGATCGGAATGGTTGATAATGTTCGCGCCTGTGGCGATGGCGCAGGCGAAGTGGCCGATGTTGGGTCCCGAGTTAACTCAACCGGTGCGTGCACCCAACATCAATCAGTTGGTGGAAGAAGCTGTGTTGCTGTTGAAGGCGATGGGCTATCGGTGCAGCAGCCGACCAAACAACCTCATCCTGTCCGACTGGAGTCTGACCCGTGGTGGAGCTGAGCTCTGGCAATGGAAGAAGAAGTTGAGAGTGGCGTTTGGATTGGAGAAGGCCCCTGGTGGAACGAAGACGGTGTACAGCCGAGTAAGCCGAGTTCAGAACACTCGGCGAAGACCCAAGCAAAATTCCTTTCCCGAAGACCCCGGAGACGAAGAGACGTGAAGTGTTCCGCGCTACGCAAGGGACTCCGTACTTCGAAGACTCCCACATGCTGACTCCGATGAAGCTAAACCCGACTCAGCGAGCGCCGGGTCGTGGACAACGGAATGTAGATCGTTACCGTGAATTGTATGACGCTGCTGACGAAGCTGAGGCTTTCGAGGAGGACGAGAAGGATGATGACGCCTTCGATGTGAGAGGAAACCGTGAAGAAACTGTGAAGGACAACATCCGAAACTTGAGCTTCGCCGCGGCTGAAGAAGACTCGACTCAGTACCTGGAAGTCCGAGCCCACGCCTCACTCGACAAAATCGCCGAGTTCGAAGGGAAGCGCTACCGTTCTGCTGCATCGCTCCAGTGGCTCAAGCGTTTCATCTACGAGATGAAGAGCACCAGGACGCCCCAAAGTGCCTGGTGCGAACCCTTCTCGCTATGCTTGGGACGCGCGGCGAAGAGTTGGTATAGGCAGCTGCCGAAGAAGACTCAGCGACGTTGGAAACTACTCCGCGAGGCGTTCCTGGACTATTACTGCTCACAGTTTGACCAACCCGCCCGCACGCGTTACTACTTGGCGAGACGAAAAGTCAACGAGCCGATCTGCGACTTCCAGATCCGACTCAATGGGTATGCTCGGACAGCCAAGATTCAGTACGAGAAAGGTGGCGCCGACGCAGCTGACCATGTCGAGCACTTCTTGCTGCATTGTGGTGATGACGATGTGATGGATTTGATGTATCCCTTGCAGTTGGAAGACATCAGTAAGGTGGAGCAGATAATCAATCGTCGGGTCCTCGGTGAAAAGCGCAAGAAGCAACGCGACCGACTCGTGATCGCACAAGGCCGAGACGACAAGCGGAAGGATCAAAGCCGCCGAGATGAACGCCGAGATGGACGTTGAGATGAGAAGCGCAGTCGCAAGGAATAAAACCTCGACCGCCGAGTCACTTTCGTTGACGCTGACTCTGACGGGGAGGAACTCCTCGATCAGAACCCGCCGAGTCCGTACAACTCCGAAGCCGAATGGGATGATGAGGACCAGTCCGGAGGTTACGACTCAGCGGAAGACGACTACGTAGACGCCGGCGTTACCAATGATAAGGGAAATACACTGGACCGCCGAGAGAACTCGGCGGTAGCCCAGAATGGCTCGAATCGAAGTTGGGGGAGCTCAGCGAACCGACCTCCGCGACCGTACAACCAACGATAACAGTCGAACCGTGGAGATGGATCACGCGACAATTCACAGCGTGAACCTTGTGCAGCGTGTGGAAGAACGGGGCACTCGGCTCACTACTGTTGGCGGCGCTGCAAATTCTGCAGACAAGTCATGAAGTCGGCCAGTGCGAGCGGTTTCGTCAATACGAGAAGCTGGCTGAGTTCGTGATAGCTCTGTCGACAAGTCGCAAGTGCCAGAAGCCCTGCAAAACCTTTACACACCGAGTGATTTAAACTCGGCGGCCCGCCAACACTGACTGGGTTGGAATATGCCGGGATGCCACAGTCAGCTGAACCTGCAGTTGAGGCGAACTTCTTGTTTGCCTTCGTAGGTGAAGCAGGACGGTCCGAGGGAAGAAGCGGGGATGGCAATTGGATGTGTGAAATCGACGGAATTGAACGTGAGCTCGGTGAGTTAGATGATAACCACCGAGCGATTGCAAGTATAACTCGGCAGTCAGACCAGGCTGTGCATCGAACCAGAATCATGAAGCTGCTTCCGGGAGAACGGCTGGGATGGTGGTCAGCACAGACGTTTGATTGCCGACTTAAAATGAGAGCTCTCGTATTGGGGGCAGTGAACGACCGAAGGCCCAAGATACTATTCGACAATGGAGCAAATGTCTCGGCAATTAGTGAGTACTTCGCGAGGAAACTGCGTCTCAAGAGAGTGGCCAGCCGAGATAAGCGAATCGATATACAAGGGATAAGTAAAGACAGAATGGTGACAGTGTCACGAGCAGTTGTGAAGGTGACACTCGGCTGGGAAGTGGCATACGAGTTTGAAGTATGGATAATGCCTCATCATGCCGGAGTCGATTTGATTCTCGGCACTGACTTCATGATCCCAGCTGGGATCCGTCTAGATCTGTACAACTCGGCGGTCAAGCTACCCGATGAGATGGTGATCCCACTCATCGGATCAAGTAATGCGCCGACCAAGACCAAGTTCGGACCAAATGTCCCATGCGGGCCACGAGACGGGTTAACAATCGAAAGTCGAATGACCGCTGAGTTCAAATTGCCCAGGCGGCAGCCCAGTGAGTCGACGCATGACTTGTGGGTGTGACGGACGAAGGGTTGGATTCCAACGGTTGTTTTTAATCGCCGAGGAAGACCAACTCATGTCCTAATTACAAACGTACGACTCAAGTCAGTCTGGTGCCCACCTCACTTTTATCTGATAAAATGGCAACCACACGGAGTACTGGCCAATGAGGGATATGTCCGCGTGAACTCGGCGAAATACCGCGACTGGCAGATATTGGCATTTGAGTCAGCGATGGACAAAGATTTGCTGCAGAAGGAACAACGATTGTACGAGGACTGGTTGTCACACCAGCCCCCAGCTGTGGAAAGACGAAAATACCCTATTCCGATGGTGGTGGAAAAACGACCCCCTCCAGTGGAGAACGGACCAGAGTGAACATGCGCCGAGCGCTGGAGGAGGATCGAAGCTGATGCAGGAGCCGACGAAGACAAGAGGCGTCGCGATAACGCCAACGTCATATCAACGTCTGGGGTGACAAGGGGTGACCCGGCTATAAACTCAGCGTTCAAGCTGATAGACGTCCGAGCGGATCGTACGCCGGTGCTACACGATGGCCAAGATGTCCGCTAGGATCTGTCCAAGTTTGAAGACGATGGCGCCATTTCTGACGTCAGCACGAACTCAGCGGTTGAAGGAACAAGTGCAGTAGCGGCCAAGGAAGAAGCGTCGGCGACTGAAGACTCAGCTATAACGGAAGGAGACCCTGAAGAACGCTCGGAACAAGTCCTACGTGACGCCCAACCGTGTTTTGACGACCGAGCCAAGTTCGGAGTCATTAGACCAAGTATTGTGGGCGAGGTGAGCTCAGCTATGAGCACCGTTACCACTATAAGTGCTGGGATTAACCATGTGGTGACGGCGAACTCGGCGCTCGAAGAACCAGCCGCAAGAAATGACTTGGGAGCTGTTCCGGCGTGCCATAGGACGACCGACTACGCGTTGGGACGAGTGTGGACGCGTGGATGTCTGTCCTGCCGTCGTAGCAGACTCAGCGGTACAGCGCCCAAGCGTGACGACTGAAAATTCCAAGCTGGAGGTATTACTTTCAAGAGATGTTGAGGCTAACAGTGAAGGACTGAGCTGGACGGTGAATACAAGTAACCACAGTCTCAAGAGAGTGGCCAGCCGAGATAAGCGAATCGATATACAAGGAATAAGAAAAGACAGAATGGTGACAGTGTCACGAGCAGTTGTGAAGGTGACACTCGGCTGGGAAGTGGCATACGAGTTTGAAGTATGGATAATGCCTCATCATGCCGGAGTCGATTTGATTCTCGGCACTGACTTCATGATCCCAGCTGGGATCCGTCTAGATCTGTACAACTCGGCGGTCAAGCTACCCGATGAGATGGTGATCCCACTCATCGGATCAAGTAATGCGCCGACCAAGACCAAGTTCGGACCAAATGTCCCATGCGGGCCACGAGACGGGTTAACAATCGAAAGTCGAATGACCGCTGAGTTCAAATTGCCCAGGCGGCAACCCAGTGAGTCGACGCATGACTTGTGGGTGTGACGGACGAAGGGTTGGATTCCAACGGTTGTTTTTAATCGCCGAGGAAGACCAACTCATGTCCTAATTACAAACGTACGACTCAAGTCAGTCTGGTGCCCACCTCACTTTTATCTGATAAAATGGCAACCACACGGAGTACTGGCCAATGAGGGATATGTCCGCGTGAACTCGGCGAAATACCGCGACTGGCAGATATTGGCATTTGAGTCAGCGATGGACAAAGATTTGCTGCAGAAGGAACAACGATTGTACGAGGACTGGTTGTCACACCAGCCCCCAGCTGTGGAAAGACGAAAATACCCTATTCCGATGGTGGTGGAAAAACGACCCCCTCCAGTGGAGAACGGACCAGAGTGAACATGCGCCGAGCGCTGGAGGAGGATTGAAGCTGATGCAGGAGCCGACGAAGACAAGAGGCGTCGCGATAACGCCAACGTCATATCAACGTCTGGGGTGACAAGGGGTGACCCGGCTATAAACTCAGCGTTCAAGCTGATAGACGTCCGAGCGGATCGTACGCCGGTGCTACACGATGGCCAAGATGTCCGCTAGGATCTGTACAAGTTTGAAGACGATGGCGCCATTTCTGACGTCAGCACGAACTCAGCGGTTGAAGGAACAAGTGCAGTAGCGGCCAAGGAAGAAGCGTCGGCGACTGAAGACTCAGCTATAACGGAAGGAGACCCTGAAGAACGCTCGGAACAAGTCCTACGTGACGCCCAACCCGTTTTTGACGACCGAGCCAAGTTCGGAGTCATTAGACCAAGTATTGTGGGCGAGGTGAGCTCAGCTATGAGCACCCTGACCACTATAAGTGCTGGGATTAACCATGTGGTGACGGCGAACTCGGCGCTCGAAGAACCAGCCGCAAGAAATGACTTGGGAGCTGTTCCGGCGTGCCATAGGACGACCGACTACGCGAGGGACGAGTGTGGACGCGTGGATGTCTGTCCTGCCGTCGTAGCAGACTCAGCGGTACAGCGCCCAAGCGTGACGACTGAAAATTCCAAGCTGGAGGTATTACTTTCAAGAGATGTTGAGGCTAACAGTGAAGGACTGAGCTGGACGGTGAATACAAGTAACCACAGTCTCAAGAGAGTGGCCAGCCGAGATAAGCGAATCGATATACAAGGAATAAGAAAAGACAGAATGGTGACAGTGTCACGAGCAGTTGTGAAGGTGACACTCGGCTGGGAAGTGGCATACGAGTTTGAAGTATGGATAATGCCTCATCATGCCGGAGTCGATTTGATTCTCGGCACTGACTTCATGATCCCAGCTGGGATCCGTCTAGATCTGTACAACTCGGCGGTCAAGCTACCCGATGAGATGGTGATCCCACTCATCGGATCAAGTAATGCGCCGACCAAGACCAAGTTCGGACCAAATGTCCCATGCGGGCCACGAGACGGGTTAACAATCGAAAGTCGAATGACCGCTGAGTTCAAATTGCCCAGGCGGCAACCCAGTGAGTCGACGCATGACTTGTGGGTGTGACGGACGAAGGGTTGGATTCCAACGGTTGTTTTTAATCGCCGAGGAAGACCAACTCATGTCCTAATTACAAACGTACGACTCAAGTCAGTCTGGTGCCCACCTCACTTTTATCTGATAAAATGGCAACCACACGGAGTACTGGCCAATGAGGGATATGTCCGCGTGAACTCGGCGAAATACCGCGACTGGCAGATATTGGCATTTGAGTCAGCGATGGACAAAGATTTGCTGCAGAAGGAACAACGATTGTACGAGGACTGGTTGTCACACCAGCCCCCAGCTGTGGAAAGACGAAAATACCCTATTCCGATGGTGGTGGAAAAACGACCCCCTCCAGTGGAGAACGGACCAGAGTGAACATGCGCCGAGCGCTGGAGGAGGATTGAAGCTGATGCAGGAGCCGACGAAGACAAGAGGCGTCGCGATAACGCCAACGTCATATCAACGTCTGGGGTGACAAGGGGTGACCCGGCTATAAACTCAGCGTTCAAGCTGATAGACGTCCGAGCGGATCGTACGCCGGTGCTACACGATGGCCAAGATGTCCGCTAGGATCTGTCCAAGTTTGAAGACGATGGCGCCATTTCTGACGTCAGCACGAACTCAGCGGTTGAAGGAACAAGTGCAGTAGCGGCCAAGGAAGAAGCGTCGGCGACTGAAGACTCATCTATAACGGAAGGAGACCCTGAAGAACGCTCGGAACAAGTCCTACGTGACGCCCAACCCGTTTTTGACGACCGAGCCAAGTTCGGAGTCATTAGACCAAGTATTGTGGGCGAGGTGAGCTCAGCTATGAGCACCCTGACCACTATAAGTGCTGGGATTAACCATGTGGTGACGGCGAACTCGGCGCTCGAAGAACCAGCCGCAAGAAATGACTTGGGAGCTGTTCCGGCGTGCCATAGGACGACCGACTACGCGAGGGACGAGTGTGGACGCGTGGATGTCTGTCCTGCCGTCGTAGCAGACTCAGCGGTACAGCGCCCAAGCGTGACGACTGAAAATTCCAAGCTGGAGGTATTACTTTCAAGAGATGTTGAGGCTAACAGTGAAGGACTGAGCTGGACGGTGAATACAAGTAACCACAGTCTCAAGAGAGTGGCCAGCCGAGATAAGCGAATCGATATACAAGGAATAAGAAAAGACATAATGGTGACAGTGTCACGAGCAGTTGTGAAGGTGACACTCGGCTGGGAAGTGGCATACGAGTTTGAAGTATGGATAATGCCTCATCATGCCGGAGTCGATTTGATTCTCGGCACTGACTTCATGATCCCAGCTGGGATCCGTCTAGATCTGTACAACTCGGCGGTCAAGCTACCCGATGAGATGGTGATCCCACTCATCGGATCAAGTAATGCGCCGACCAAGACCAAGTTCGGACCAAATGTCCCATGCGGGCCACGAGACGGGTTAACAATCGAAAGTCGAATGACCGCTGAGTTCAAATTGCCCAGGCGGCAACCCAGTGAGTCGACGCATGACTTGTGGGTGTGACGGACGAAGGGTTGGATTCCAACGGTTGTTTTTAATCGCCGAGGAAGACCAACTCATGTCCTAATTACAAACGTACGACTCAAGTCAGTCTGGTGCCCACCTCACTTTTATCTGATAAAATGGCAACCACACGGAGTACTGGCCAATGAGGGATATGTCCGCGTGAACTCGGCGAAATACCGCGACTGGCAGATATTGGCATTTGAGTCAGCGATGGACAAAGATTTGCTGCAGAAGGAACAACGATTGTACGAGGACTGGTTGTCACACCAGCCCCCAGCTGTGGAAAGACGAAAATACCCTATTCCGATGGTGGTGGAAAAACGACCCCCTCCAGTGGAGAACGGACCAGAGTGAACATGCGCCGAGCGCTGGAGGAGGATTGAAGCTGATGCAGGAGCCGACGAAGACAAGAGGCGTCGCGATAACGCCAACGTCATATCAACGTCTGGGGTGACAAGGGGTGACCCGGCTATAAACTCAGCGTTCAAGCTGATAGACGTCCGAGCGGATCGTACGCCGGTGCTACACGATGGCCAAGATGTCCGCTAGGATCTGTCCAAGTTTGAAGACGATGGCGCCATTTCTGACGTCAGCACGAACTCAGCGGTTGAAGGAACAAGTGCAGTAGCGGCCAAGGAAGAAGCGTCGGCGACTGAAGACTCAGCTATAACGGAAGGAGACCCTGAAGAACGCTCGGAACAAGTCCTACGTGACGCCCAACCCGTTTTTGACGACCGAGCCAAGTTCGGAGTCATTAGACCAAGTATTGTGGGCGAGGTGAGCTCAGCTATGAGCACCCTGACCACTATAAGTGCTGGGATTAACCATGTGGTGACGGCGAACTCGGCGCTCGAAGAACCAGCCGCAAGAAATGACTTGGGAGCTGTTCCGGCGTGCCATAGGACGACCGACTACGCGAGGGACGAGTGTGGACGCGTGGATGTCTGTCCTGCCGTCGTAGCAGACTCAGCGATACAGCGCCCAAGCGTGACGACTGAAAATGCCAAGCTGGAGGTATTACTTTCAAGAGATGTTGAGGCTAACAGTGAAGGACTGAGCTAGACGGTGAATACAAGTAACCACAGTGATGAAGGTGAGGCACGAGCCGAGTATGTAGTCGATGGGTTAAGTTCTGCAGCCGTGGTGGACTCAGCGATGGGTACGCCAAAAGCCTGCATTATCCAGTCGGCGGCGGTGGACTCGGCGTCAGTAGATCTAAACACTGAGAGTGATTCGGACGTGACCACAGCATGTCGTCAGGATATCAGCTATCCCGGAGACGCGTTTGCACGCTCGAAAGTTAGTTCTGCCGTCGCAGCCAACTCAGCGGATCAGCACTCCGACGCGACAAAGGACTATGATAGTCGGGAGGTATTACTACATGAAGGAATAAAGCCCAACGATGACCCAGCTACGGCGGACTCAGCGTTGGAGACTATGGAGGCTGAAACCGGTTCGGATGTGATTAGACGGGATGGTCGATGATACCATCTACCTCGGAGACAAGTTTGAACACGCAGAAGTCAGATTGGTCATCGTAGTGAACTCAGCGAATACGGGCCCTGACGTGGACGACAATTATGATTTATCAAAGGTATCACTATTGGGAGGTGTTGTAACTGGGATCGGAGTAACGAACTCAGCGACGACGGTGTTCGACCCCGGCGGAATTGGCTACGGTTTAGAACAAGCTGAAGATGATGAATGCAACTCGACGAGAGACCCAACAGAAACCCTAAGACAACACTACGTGGCTATCGCAGCGACCGAAGACGAGAAAGAGGATGATGAGGACGACAGTAAGACCGATATTTTTAAGCGGAGTGGGACAAATCTGGAGTTGACAGACTACGCTCACGAGTTGGCTTTCCTTCCCGACCTCACTGAAGTTGAGTCTACAGAACTCGACAATGGCACTCCAAACGTCAAGTCAGGTAGGCATACGCCAGCACAGTCGGCTAGGTTGGTGGCGAAGCTGCAAAAGCACGAAGGGATAATGATTTCAAGTGGTAATGCCCTGCCGTCTCCAGCGTACGGAGCTTTGTGCGACATTGACGTTCAAGGACACGCACCTATCAAGCTGCAGAAAGCTCGGCGGATACCTCTCCGCCACTTGAGCAAACTATACGAGTTGTTGAAGGTGCTGCTTCGAGCTGGGTTGATATCATTCTCGGGCAGCCCTTGGGCCTCACCAGTGGTGATAGTGCTCAAGAAAAATGGTGTGGATATTCGGCTGTGCATTGACTATTAACTAGTTAATGCGATTACGACGCCAATGGAATACGCTATGCCACTAGTCGATGACCTGCTCACTGAATTGGAGAGTTACCTGTGGTTTTGTTCGCTTGATGCTGCGAGCGGATTCTGGGCAGTCTTGATGGCTCGTCGAGCTCGGCAGATCTCAGCGTTCGTCTGTGCACTTGGACACTTTATATGGTTACGAATGCCGTTTGGACTGAAGAATGCGCCTATGATTTACCAACGACTAATCGATAACGCTCTATGGGGATACGTTCAACCAAAGGGAGGATGGCAGCTGTTTGCTGAGCGAATGGCTATTGCTGAAGCCGAGTCGGGAACTCGGCGAGTCGAGCTCAGCGGAGTCGGCGATTCAACGCCAGGACAGCTGACGAAGTTCGAAGCGAACCACGAATCACAAGCTGACTGCGATCCGGTCCAAGACCTGGTCAACGGACCGGACGGCGACATGTTCACTAATGGAGAACCAGACCAGTCTTATTTGATCCCGGTGCTCAAGCGGAGGTCGTTTGTCGATGATATCTGTTTTGGAGGGGAGACGTTTGACGCCTGCTTGGGAACACTGGACCGACTACTAGCCCGGTTCACAGACTGTCGAATTAGCATCAGCTTTACCAAGAGTATCTTTGTCCAACCCAAGGTTGATTTCCTGTCGCACGAGATTACGCCGAGTGGCATACGCGCTGATGCGAAGAAGATAGCCGCGATCGCCGAGCTCTCCTTCCCGAAATCAAAGAAGGGGATGCAAGCCTTCCTCGGTGCACTTAACTATTACGGCCGATTCATCCAGAACTTGTCTGTTTATGGAGCGGTACTCTATCAACTAAAGGACACGGACTTTGGCTCTGGGGGTGACTTGACATCAGCAAAAGCGTCATTCGCCGAGCTCAAAAAACGGGTAGCAGAAGCTCCAATTCTGCGCCATTCCGACTCGGCGAAAGAAGTCCACATTATGTTGTACGCCAATGACTGGGCACTGAGCAGTACTATGATGCAGCCGCACGACGACAAGCTGCACCCAGTTCGCTTCTGCGGACGGGTGCTAAAGGAGAATGAACTCGGCTATCATCCCGCTGAGAAAGAAGTAGTCGCGCTGTTACAATTGCTGAAAGTGTGCTACACTCTCTTGGCGGGGAAGACGCTGCACATCTACACTCGTTTCTCAACGCTAAAGTGGGTGTTTAAGTCCAAGTCGTTGTACGGCCGCGCAGTAAGTTTCGCAGTTATGTTGTCGCCCTACGATTTGATGGTGAAGCGAGTACGTGAACGAGATGTAGACTTCGCCCAGCTGCTCCAGGCGTCGATAACCCCGTTTATCGGACTCGACGATTCCTTGAAGCACCTTGCGCCTCCCTCCAAGAGCTCGGCGACAGCTCGAATGGACCCGGAGTTGCTATACGCCCGAATACCAGCCGACTTTGCGGGATGTGTGCTGTCATTTGATGGCTCAGCGAAGACAGCTAAATACGGCGGGTATGGAAGTTGTTCGTGGATACTGTGGCGCCTTCCGAATTTGGACATTGAGATCGCTGCGAGTGCGTACCTGTCGTCCACCACATTCAACATCGCCGAGTACACCGGCATGAACAATGGAGTCTTGGCGGCGATTGACCGAGGGATAACTGACCTGATTATCGTGGGTGACTCCCGGCTTGCAATCCAGCAATCCATGGGGGTGATAGCATGGAAGGAAACGTTGCAAGTGAAGCTAGCACGACACACGGATCTCACAAAACGACTCAACTCGGTCCGGTATCGACACATAGCGCGACGCTATAACGCAGCGGCTGATTCTCTCGCTACAGAAGCACTCGAAGCAAAAGCCGGACGAGTAATTCTTGGGACGGATAGGAAAGCAGAACTGAGAATGATTAACCGAGTAGCCGAAGATCTATACGCCATGGACAACCCAGCGGAAACCCCGATTGTCACGGCAGTCACTCGTAGCCGAGTACGCCGAGTTGACTTTGAGGATGAGCTGGATGAAGACTCGGCTAGAGCAAGAGGAGGAATTCAGGATCACGAAGCCATATCTCCATAACCTGGAGAATCCGCGTTTGAAAGCAGTGGAGATGAATTCGAACAAGTCAGCAGGGCGTCGACTCGGCGGACTAGCCGCACGACCCCGAACGTTGAAACAGGGTCGCAGATGGAGTCAGCCAAGACGGCTCAGAATGCCAACGGCATTGATCCAGTGGCAGTACAGACTGAGCGGAGACGACGAATCGCGAAGGCACAAGACGAAGAACTCAGGTGGGCCGATCTGGAGGCGTACCTGAGAGGTGAACTTGAAGGCCTTACACACCGTCAAGCTCAGAATGCCGGCAAAGTCGCAGAAGTCTTTGTACTTAGCGAAGACGGCCTGTTATACCGCCGAGATGAAACTCGCCGACAGGGTGAACTCGGCGAACCGAACCTCTCATTGAGATTGGTGATTCCGTCAACTATGGTCGACGAGATACTTCATAACTGTCACAACTCGATCGAAGAGGGGCATCAGGGCATCGTCAAAACTTATCACCGAGTCAAGGTCGACTACTACTGGATTGGCCTTTACGCCGACGTGGTGAAACATGTTAGGCCCTGCGAGGACTGCAGCACCAGTAAGAGCAAGCCACAGTTGAGAGGTTACTCACCGGGAAATGTGGTGTCAGACCATTTATTCCAAGTCGTGTCAATGGATTTCGTGATTCCCCTACCTCAAACTCAGCGGGGCAATACTGCACTGCTGTTGTTCCTGGATCACTTCACGGGGTTCGTTATCGCTAAGGCTATGAATGACAATGGGGCACTCGAAGTGGCCAAGGTGTTTGAAGAATGCGTCTTCAGGCAGTTCGGGGCTCCGTCTCTGATACGGCACGACCGAGATCCAAGGTTTATGAGTGAAGTATTCCAAAAGCTCTCCGAGATGATGCAGTCGAGATCAAGAGCTACGCTGAGTTACCGACCACAAGCCAACGGTCAACGAGAGAGGTCAGTCAAGACAATGGTTCAGACTATACGGGTCTACCTGGAAGACCCACTTCAAGCCGACTGGGATGACATCGCCGAGAAGATGATACACGCTATCAACAACTCAAGAGACTCGACTCGGCGAGAAACCCCTTTCTATCTGGTACATGGTTGGGACGCCAAGTCTACACTCAAAGCTATGACGAGCTCAATACGACGTGGACAGGGACGCTCAGCCAACTCGGCGGACGCAGTCGAGTGGCGCCGAGAAGCGAACAGACAAAGTTGCCCTACGATTAGCAGCTGAGTTCCAAGTGCGAGAGAAGGCGCGACGAGCTCGAGAGCACAACGAAGCACTGAGCAAGAAGGAGAAAAGATCCATTCCCAACACAGCAGATGACGAAGATGGAGTTGCAGAACCAGGCGATGAATCCACCGAATCCTTGTTCAAAGAAGGAGACCAAGTCTGGTTGTTTATGGAGCGAGTCAAGTCGGGCCTGACTAAGAAGTTAGCACATTGATGGCATGGACCATTCAGGGTGAAGAAGAAGGTGGAGGAATTTGCCTATGAACTGAAGTTACCTGACAAGAGTGGATATAGGTTCTACCCTGTGGTCCATGTATCACGTCTGAAGGCTGTCACCGAACTCGGCGGAAGACCAAAGACGAGGCTAATCGCCGACCTCGGAGAGACTCAGCGATTTGACTCTGACGAAGAATTACTACCTGAAGATAGCTGGGAGCCAGACGCAAGTATGAATCAGTATGAAGTCGAAGCAATCCTCGACGACGAGCTACCATTATCCACGAGTACGTCTCGGTCACAGCGAAAGTTTAAGGTTAAGTGGGTCGGCTACGATGAGCCTACTTGGGAGCCACTGTCAAATTTGTCATGTGGAGGTCTCCTGTTTGACTATCTACGACAGAAGAAGCGTGAAAACCGTCTGCAAATGGTGCAAGTTGCAGATGAGAATTAACAGTTATTGCACCAAATGTTACACCAACTCAGCGGACGACACAGGCCGAGATGCGATGGAATGCTACTGTGTCGAAATTACATATACTTACTAATTACGAAATGGAGTCCTGAATGATACCTACGGGACGCTCAGTCAAAAGAAGAAAATTAGAAAGAAGGCGATCCGGACTCCAAGAGAGTTGAACCCGACGGAGACAACTGGGAAGAGCTCAGCGGACTCGACGATTGAAGACGTGGCGGCGTAGCAGACGTCGCCCCTTGAGAAACTGCGGAAGGAGATGCAGCATCCGCAGCCGTGGCAAGAAGTATCATCGCCGAGCTGGCTAAGGAGACTGACGCCGAAGCATGTGGAAGAAGAACCGGTGCCTCAGAACCCGACTCGGCCGACGTGGGTTGAAGCGGATCCGTTCCACTTGGAAGTGGAGTGCCGAACAGAGACATACTCGGAGACGCGCCTCGGAGATTGGGAGAACCCAACCCGTCGTCCGCTGAGTCGTCATCAGACGCACTCTCATCATCCGAGCCGAGTTCACCGATTGAAGCCCCAGCGAAGATGTGATTACCTTGACGATTCAGCCGAGGTGGGGCACCCTGAGTGTACGCAGGAGGCGCTTATTCGGCAAGATCGAAGTCTTCTTCGATCGCGTCGTCAACAACCTGAGGGTCCATACCGCGCGGAGCGAAAACCAAGAAGTCCACGTTCCGAGCGCGGAAGCATGTGTTATACGGGTGAACCGCCGGGTCGGTTAGCCACCAAGCTCACCAGGGCTCGGCTAGATCCACATCGTGAGCACACTGAACCCAGTCTCTCCCGGATGGAACCCACGAAAGGTTAACAGGAGAGTAATGGGGGACGGACGGATCGAAATAAACCTCAGCATCCACAAGAGGAGCAGGTTCATCGCCGAGCTTCTGGGTGACCGCCGAGTAAAGCTGGTCGTAGACAGCGACAACCAAGGATCGTAGGGTGTCACTACGGCGTTTGCGCTCGCGCTTGTACACCAGCCACAGCTCATACACTTCAGCAAGCTGAGCGGGCGTGGCAGTCGGGTGACGTCAGGATGAAGACCCATCAACACACTTGACTCGACGATCCAATGACGACGCTCATAGAGAGCAACAAAGTAACGGGTCATTTGGCCATCTGTCTTGATGGGCCTCCCCGCCGAGTCCAAAGGACTGTCGCCACGAAGCTTCACCCACATATCTCCAAGAACTTGCATCAAGGTTCGAGTTCGGGTCTGAGAACCCAAGCACCGCCGAGCTTCCTGCAGCACCGACGGAGAAAAGAAGAAAGGAAGCTCGGGGAGCATCCGCCGGAGACGCTGACAGGGATGACTCGGATCAAAGACAGCCATGAAAGCTCGTATGCCGTCAAGAGAACACGGCGTGGGTGGCACACGACTCTTGTCACCTATGAGCTCCAGCTGCACCCCTCCGCTCAGTGTATCCAATAATGCATTCCAACAACGGGCTGAGCCGAAATGCATAAATGGCATCTCGCGGAGTTGAGCCATGTGAAGAGTCAAGCGACAATTCTTTGAAACCGCTTGCGAGGCTCGGGTCCACAACGTTGCCAGCGGGAGTGTAAGGGCGCTTGGCAGAGTGACCGAAACCGGCCGTGATGCAGTTGAACTCGGCTGAGAGGGAACTGACGCTACCGGGAGCACACTTGGCGAAGGAGCAGCCAAAAGAGACTGGGCAGGAGCCAGATCAGGAGTTGACGTAGGCTGCCGATGCTTGTGGTGCCGGTGCTTCTTGTGATGCTTCTTATGCTTCTTGTGCTTCTTGGACCGCTTCGACCGGTGACCGGTAGGACTCGACGAGGCACGACGCTTGCGACGCTGCTGCTTCCCCGAAGCCGACGCAGAGGTAGAAGTCGCCCCGTCACCAGAATCCATCGATGAATGTCGCGAGGAGTGGCGATTACTCGGCGGCAAGGACTCATCACTCATCTCATCGTCAGAGCCGAAGATTGCCGCATGAAGACTTCTCGCCTTGGCAGAACGACGAGCATCTTTGGCCGCCGAGTCAGAACCTGAAGGACTACCCGCCGAGTTCTCGGATAAAGCAATGGGATCCAAGAGCGACCCAGCGACAAGATTCGTCGAGCCGGCGGACGGTGCAGAACCGTCGCCATGCCCTAAGACCTCGTCGTCAGACGCGTCAAGGTCCTCAAGCAGCTGAGCAGTCGCAGCAGATCTCCGGATGGGGTGCCAAGACGGGGACGTCAACACCACCGAGCTCGCAGGGAGAGACGGTCTGAGGACACTCACGGCCGGGGTCACTAGGTCAGTCGGTGTAGTGGATAAGCTCAGACCCCGAGAGGGAGAGACGTGAGAAGATCGCCCAGATGATGACCAGGAGTGCCCAACCACCGCGTATACGACGCTGAGCGGCACACTTGGCTGGGTCAACTCAGCGGAGATGGGTGAAATTTAAGCCTGGGGCACAAACACTTGTAGCCGGGACAGGCAGCGAAGCCACGACATCGGAAGAAGATACCGGCGGTGGGTGAGTAGCCGCGACTGACGACGTAGACTGAGGGCCAGAAGACGAAGAACCCACCGAAGTCGTCGAATCAATCGCAGGAACGGTGTCGTCGGCAGGTTCGGGCAGCTCAAACTCGAATTCAACTTCGCTCGAAGCGTCAAAGTCGTCTTCAGAGCGAGCAGAGACAGCCGGCTGTGTAGCAGAACTCAACTGAAGGTGACGAACCTTCTTCCGCCGAGTCCGACGACGGACTTTCCAGAGCGGGGCTTTCCTCCATCGGACACGGTAGCTTGAGGAGAGCTTGAACGCAAAAGGGCACTGATAGCCTCGTGTCCCTCCTCCCCGATAAGTGGACAAGCGTACGGCTGAGGCGGATGCGATGCCGGTGAACGATGACGATGGCCTGCAGCGGTTGGAGACTTGGGATTGGCATAACGCCGAAGCCGCTGAGTCGATGTCAGGTCTGCCAACGAAGTACGATGAAGCTGGGCGAGAGTCGGCTCGGGTTGGCTCGTAGCCGCCGCTGAGCGGACAGGAGCCGCAACCGAGTCCGCCGATGGAGTCGCAGAAGAAGCCTGACCAGCTGGAGGAGCCACACTAGGACCAACAGCGGAACCGGTCACTGGGGCGTCTTGGCGAGGATGGACGATCAACTCCAACCGCCGAGTTTCACCAGTTGGAATGTGGAGAACTTCAGGGAAGCGAGACTCCAGGACACGACACAGCCGGGCGTTAAGAAGAAGGTCGGACGGATCAAGTCCAGGAACCTCCAGACCAGCGCCAGCAGCAGCCATGTGAGGGTCGTGCATCGGAATAATGCCATTCCGACGGATGAGCCGCTTCTGCCGCAAGATCACTGCCCACTGCTCAGCGATCACCGACTGAGCGTGCCGCAAGGGTTGAGTACCGGTTGAGCTGTACAGCCGCACCGATTCTTGCAGCTGCTCGAAATGCTTGGAAGCAATGCCTTGAAGAGTAACGAACGCCGCATCCCTCTCGGAAATAGATCGGAGAAGGACTGCGATCTCGGCGTCTCGATCCAAGACTTGCTGATGATGGAGCTGGGCCTGACTCAACGCAGCGTCAACCTTGCCCTGCTCAGCTGCTATAGCCCGAGCAAGTTTCGCTTCACTCAGGGCTACAGCCTTTCGCAGTGAAGCAAGGAGATTAGCAGACTGCGTGGCAGGAGCCTCCAATCGGAACACCTGTTGTCGCGCCGATGAGAGCTGAGTGGACAGTTCAACATTGCTGAGGGCAAGAGAGTCTAATCGCCGAGTCAATGCGCGGTTCTCTTCTTGAACAGCTTGATTGTCGGCCCTGAGATCACCAATGATCTGGGGATAATCAAGAGCGGCGTAGTTGCCTTTCAAGAAGTCCAACAGCTCCCCCGCGGAAGAAGCCTGCAGGATCGCTCGCCGCTGCACGGGATCAAAAGGCTCCACGGAACGAGTGAATCCGTAGACCATGAGCCTCGCCAAGAAGGTCAATTCTTCTCGACGCTCGTATCCCTGCTCGGTAACCCTGGTCATGAGGGAGTCAAGACTCACTGGAGCAGCCGAGCTTGACTGACTGTTGGCGCCCGAAGTGGTGTCACCCGGCAAGCTCGGTGGACCAGGAGGGCGCGCGCGAGAAGACTCCGCCGACTCTGCGTATGACTCATGGGAAGTTGTCAGGTCGACCAGCCCAGCTTCATGCGGGTCGCTGACCCCACGAGTACCGACGGGCCGAGGACTCGACTCAGCTGGCGCGCCTTCACCTCGACGAGGAGTTGGAGGAGAACGATGGCGCCGCGAATTGTGCTGTAGTAACATGCGAGGAGTAAGGAGCTGCCAAGTGAGTGACAGCGGAAGCAACAAACGTACCGAAGAAGGTGGTGGAGAGCCGCAAGACGTCATCAGTCGAGTATGGACCAACGGTGGCAGAACCAAATGAAGGATTAAGACACTCACCAGCTCGGCTCGTATCATAACCGGGGCAGTTGTGGTGTAGGGATTTCCAGATTCGACCATACGCCACCCTCGATCCGTCGAATCATGCGGAAGGCCTCGTCCAGATCGGACGAAGAGACCCGGCAATCCCCCCGCAGATATAGGCTCGCGACCTCACGCTCCAACAGGTCCAGGCGGCCCGCAAGATGAGCGAGCTCGCCCTGATTTCCGGCCTGGGCGGCAGCATCACCGCCAGTCCCAAGGCCAAGTGCAATTTCAAGCACAAGCACGAGGACACGTTGACGGAGGCTGTCAACATAAGGGCCCTGTGTCGGACCCGCAGGAGAAGCACTCGGACGAGAGTGGCGTTCGAGAGGCGCCGAGTACTCATACTCGTACGAGGGCACCTCCTCCCCTGCTTGACCGGAATGGAGAAGTCCACTTCCACGTGGAGCGAATCCGCCAGGAGCAACGGCGTCGCGGTAAGCGACAGCTCCTCGTGAAGTGTCGGGGTTATGCCCACTCCGAGAGCTCGTGGGAGCCGATTGAACAGCTCCTGATTGACTGCCCGAAGGCTGTCGCAATCTGGGAGCAGAAGCGGCGGCAGCTTCATAAGTAGTCCGGGGCTTCAAGCCCGAGCGGGGTGCGGACGTTGAAGACACTCCATACCCGCGCTCATCATGAGCGCTAGAAGCCGCGCGCTTCAGGATGTCCCTTGGCAGCATGCGCTTGCTAACCATGTGGGCAAATTGTACACGAAGATCACGCTGGTTCAGAATGCGGGACAACAGCTGATCTTCATGGAGTTCCCGTAACTCCGTGGGTGAGTACTTGAGAGACTCAGCCCAAGCCCAAAACATGTCCTCACAAGAACTCCAGGTGGGACAGTTCTCGGGCAGAGCCCAGGGGTAGCCCCAAAGAGGGTAGAGACCACCCCGGCTCTCGGGCTTCTTACGACACGTAGTGAAGTCCTTGAGAGGGATGCGGTGTGGCGCTAGAAGCACACATCGAGCAGCCTCCAAGTTGTCAACGAACAACTGTTCCTTCTGAGCAAGGGTACGCTCGTAAATACCTCTAGAGGTGTTGTCGCCCACGAGGCCACGAGGAGCAACGAGAAGCTACAGAAAGAGGTTAGCCCCAGAGCTCTCCTCGGGAGGCCAATACCCTCGCAAGTTGATGGCAGCTCCCTGGCTGACAGATGCCACCACCGAACCCCCACGCACACGCTGGGCAGCTTGGAAATCTTCCTGCTGCTGGTCGAGGTCATTCGTGATCTCCCGGGGCGCAGAGATAGCACCCTCTTCCTCTTCCACCTCCTTCTCTTCCTCTTCATCCGAGGAGTCGAAGAGGCCCCGATGGGAGTACCGAGTCTCCTTCTCTTCGCGTAGCGGAGACTTAGAAGCTGTACGCTTCTTAGAGGGCTTGGCGCCTTCGGCTTTATGGGGCCTTAGCACGCGCAAGACCCTCGGCAAGCGAGAGACGCTTGCGAGATTTCTCTTCCTCATCGCCACCGGCTTTGGGAGTGTCGTTAGCCTTGATAGCCGGACTCTCAGAGCGCACAGACGTCCTGGGACTGTGATCACCTTGCTCACTAGCGAGCGACTGCACGCTGTCGTCCTTGTGCTCGCTGGGCACTGGGCTGTGCCCTCCCGCAGAGCCCGCATGAGCATCGTGCGTGCTCTCGGACTCGGCTTCGTCCTCACTGCCAGAGTCGAACTCACGTTCAGCGAACCGAGGGTTCGGACGGTTGTCTGGAGAGGCCGAGGGCGACGGGCTGCGGCGCTTGCTTGCTCGCTTGCCCACAGCCACGTCACCCGAGGAACCGATCGCCTCGGAGGCCACCTGAGTAGCCTCCTGAAGTGCCGAGCCTTTGCCGCGAGGCTTAGCGCTCTTGGCTTGTGCCTTTCCGGCAGCAGCCTTGGAGCATGTCTTCGCACCGCTCTTTGCAGTACCACGAGGCATGGTAAACGGTCGAAGTGGACACCAAGAAGAAGAGCGCACAGACTGCTGCTCGAGGCTCTAACTGTGAAGTGAGCCTCCGCCGCGCTCGCGCGGCCAAGTCGATGGTTTTCGACTTTGAGAATGAAAGTTTGTGACGAACACTTCTTCATTCTGATTGATTGGTAAACCGAACCTTAGTGGGGGAGGATGTAACGGGGTACGTAGCCCTAAGTGTACCCCTGGTTACATGAAGTGTGACACGTCACACTGTAGAAGTATGACACGTCATACTCCGGGATATTTGGTACAAGGTACCAAGGTCGTCCAAAGCCAACCATGGCTGGTGACATTGCATTTTTATAGGTGACCTATAGTTTGTATTAAACCCAAGCTTTATCTACCTATAAATAAACTCAGTTTACATTCTACCTTAAATAGGTCACTTCGCTCTCTTTTGTGAACTGCCGTTCACTGAGAGTTTGTTCTCGGAAGCTAACTTCCTCTAGCGCAGGGTGCTGTGTGACGCCGTCACACACATAATTTCGCTATATAATAGCGCATATGAAGAAGGTCTTCAACGAAGCATTGAATACAGCGTAGTGCGTCATTTCAACGCCATACTGTACAGTACAGTATTGTTAGCTTTTTGTGATTGATTTTCTTGTTTGTAACGATATATATATCTGTTAATTTAACAGTGTTAATTGCATCGTCTGGTGTTTATGAGCCCTGATCCAAATGTCCTGTTTATTTTAATAAAAGTAGCTATAGAACGTAGTGTGCTTTCATGTTTTATGAAAAACGAGGATCTTACAGCTTTTTTCATTTGTAAAATGTAAGAGTTCGATACCTACTTTTTTGTTCGCCACACCATTATGGGGTTGAATTAATCCCTATTGGCTGTACGTGCTACACTCCTGGATACAATTATACGGCCATCTCGTCAAGTGCCCATAACTCAGTCAATTTTTATTATTTGACGGTGCGGCTTTCACACAAGTTGCAAAACATGCTTCAAAATAGCAAGGATGTGCTAACGCTCGCGGTTTTGCACTTTATAGGGAGGCTCACATACAAAAAAAGGATTTGTCAGGCTGGACACAATTTACGGCCACCATCGGCCCAATACAAAAACCTATATAAAATAAAACATGTGTCATTTTGGCTGACTAGAAATTTGTATGGGCTGAGTTTGTGAGGGCGATTAAATGGACACTAGAGATCGAGAGCTTAAATTAGTTGCATGGGGGTGTACACAATACTGTTATATGTAACGTGTTGCACTCGCACCTCTGCTTGATAAATTTTGATGGAGAATATTTAAATGTAAGATCGCGACGACTACACGGTGTTCTCCATATGATCTGCTATAGTAAAAAAATGCGGATGGGCTATTGACGCTAGCTAAACGTTCTCCATCAATATTGATCAAGCAGAGGTGCGAGTGCAACACGTTACATTATACTGGTAACAGTATTGTGTACACCCCCATGCTGACTAATTTAAGCTCTCGATCCCAAGTGTCCATTTATTCGCCCTCACAAACTCAGCCCATACGAATTTCATGTCAGCCAAAATGACACATGTTTTATTTTATATAGGTTTTTGTATTGCGCCGATGGTGGCCGTAAATTGTGTCCAGCCTGACAAATCCTTTTTTTGTATGTGAGCCTCCCTATAAAGTGCAAAACCGCGAGCGTTAGCACATCCTTGCTATTTTGAAGCATGTTTTACAAAACTACACGGTGTAGTACACCGTCAAATAATAAAATTGACTGAGTTATGGGCACTCGACGAGATGGCCGTATAATTGAGTCCAGGAGTGTACTAGTCGTAGCACTACATGTACCAGGAATAGTGGAGGTCTACTAAATAATAATAATATGACATAAATTTATTTATCTATACAAGTAATTGTAGCTACATGTATTAATAGGTGAAGAAGCGTTGAATGGCCTAGTACTTATCGATACATTCATACCGGTATAGACAGTTTCAGTATGTATGCCTGTCTGTGTGCCTCCACGTTAGACCTGGAAACGCAAAAGCGAAATATGCATTTATGCTGCATAAAGTATGCTTCTCTGATCTCACCTCGTTCATTTGCGTGATATTGGCGCCTTATACATACCTTCTAGCTCGAGCAATGACCTGTTTACTGAAGACGACCAGGTGGAGGAGTCGTCATTTCAAGTAGGACAGGTTTTACTGCGCAGTTCTGTACCTGTACTGAGTACAAATTGATGCATGACGGCGCAAAGAACGACGGCCGCCGCATCGTAAAGCACCACAAGTTGAAGCACAACGTGTAGGAGTCCTACTAGGATCCGCAAAAGAAGATGGCAGCCGGCGTTCAATGTAGGATCCGCGAAAGAAGGCGGTCAACCTTATGATAGCAGTCACTGACAGTGATTCCAAGTCGAGCAATTACACACGGATAGGCCAGCGATGGGAGTCGACATCACAGGCTGTGATTCACAGCCTCTGCAATCCAGGCCAGGCATCCAGTCCCTAGGTACAGGGGATTTGTCTGACTCAAAGAGTGCAAACATTGCTCGCAGCGAGTCAGCCAGGTCAAATCAACTCGCTGTTCCTGCACGCCGGCGGCGCGACGCCGCGGAACAGCTTCGTGAGACAAATGAAGAGTGCTCTGGTTGACGGTTCGTGTAGTGTCCTTCCAAGGCCTCTGTCCCTTGCGGACAGGTGTGCCGGGGAATTTTCATGCTGAAGATAGCACCTGTTTAAACGTCGAAACGGCCGCTTCGAGAGTTTCAGCATAGTGGATTTCGACGACTGACGTCAGTCGTGTCGCATAAAATTAAGGTCCTAAAATTGGAACGAACGAAATCAGGTCCACTTTTGTCACAAAAGTTTTGTGACCAAGCCTGGTTGTCTTTTTGACACCGAGCTCCGAACGACGCGGCCTCAAGGACTGCCACCGCGTTACTCGCTCGGAGCGAAAGTTTCTCTTCGCCAGGTGGGACCGGAGCTCTCTTTCAGCGCAGCCGCGATATCCGCTGTGAGGCTCTGATTTCTGGATCGCTCTGGCGGCAATCACCGACAAGAAACACGTGCGCGGTAATGCGCTCCGTGCAGCCAAATGTTGGGCAGCCAGACACCTTATAATTTTTAATAAATGGGGCTGGAGAGCTATCGCTTTTGAAGTCATCTTCAATGCGTGGCCACAGGCGTCGGGCCGTCGGCGCGGTTTCAATTCGCTGAGGTACCCACACATCTTTACAATGCTACGTATTTCGACGTGATGGCCTCAGCGACGAGCGAGGCATAAGCTGCAGACTACATTTACATAAGGTGCCATCACTGCTGGTGGCTGACGTCTGGGTAAAAAATTCGTCTGGCAAAAGACTGCAATTGCGCCTCACTCCGAGGCCCGTCTCTGGCGGCGAGCTTTGCGCAGCCATCTCGACCGCAACAGCACGAGCGTACAGTGTTGAAGGCAAATGGCGCGCGCTACTTGCCAAGCCATCGGTGCATGTGCATGTAGCTGTAGCGATATAGTCCCGCGAAGCCATATTGTTCAGAGCCATCACGAGTGTTGCCACAGGTATCTGGTGATACTTTCCTTCACATGTCAGTTCAGAGCTTTGCGTCGCTTCAATGCCAACCTCGGTGATGGTCGTTCTCTGGCCCAATTACTTACGCTGTGTATGGTTGTGAGGCCCTGAAAATGTCTCTGGTTATCCCTTTCGCTTCTCTATAGCCAAAGGAGAGAATCCGCTGGAAACGACGGCCGCCTTGCCACACTCCAACACGCCGCGGCACGCGCACTACTAACAGAGCTTGCAGTAGACCGAAATGGCGTTCGCATCCTCCGTTGAGACCTTGCGGCCATGCATGGGGCCTGTATCGCCCCCTACAGTCACAGCCCCGAAGAGGCGCTCTGGAAGCGCTGGCCCCAACTCCGTCAAGGACCGAACTGTAGTCGTCTTCGACTGGGACGACACGCTGTGCCCCAGCTCCTGGTTGCACGCGCAGGATCTATTGCCCAAGTATCGCGGTCACCAGATCTCCGTTACGCCTGAACAGCGCGAGGTGCTCTCGCTGATCGGCGCGCACGTCGCGCGCCTGCTGCAGAAGGCCGTGGCTTACGGTCCTGTGTTCGTCGTGACCGCCGCCGAGTACGGCTGGGTCGAGATGTCTGCCGCGCTCTACATGCCGGCCGTTCAAAGTGTGCTGGCGCTCTCCGACGTGCACATCGTGTCCGCGCGCAGCTGGTACGAACAGAACTTCGGCCTTGGCGGCGACTCGGCTACCTGGAAGCAGGAGGTCATGCAGCTCATTGCGCGCAAGTGCTTTGCGGCCGCAGCGCAGGGCGCCGGCGCACGAACGAACAGGGAACCCACTGCCCCGCAAGACGCCTATTTTAACCTCCTTTCCATCGGCGACTCGATGGCAGAACGCGATGCGTGCTTCGCGGCCGCCCAGAGCGTGTGTCGCACGTTCGCTAAAACGCTCAAGTTTGTCGAGCACCCGAACGCCGAGGAGGTGCTGCAGCAGGTGGAACTAACGCACGACTCGTTCGAGCAAATGTGCGGTTGGGATAACAACCTCGACCTGCGGCTGTCTCGCGCCCAGTTAGCCGAACTGCGCGGATCGCCTATTTAAACTGGCGCCACCGAGCCGGTTGTGCATGAAACACATCCGTACACTATGCGCACGACCAATGTTAGGATTGTCCACTAGGGACACAACGATTTTTAGACAAGCACTAGCCTCATGTAGAAAGAATACCTCGAGGCATTTTTTATAATAATATGCAAGTTTTATCTCAAGCAACGTAGCGTTCAAAAAATTGCAACAGTTGAGCTCAACAAGACACGCGCTTTTTACATGTACATGCAGGGAACCCGAAAATATAATTTATATCAATTTCAAAGGACATCGAGAAATACATAACGCGCGAACCTAAGAACTCAGCAAATAAATAATTGGAGCGGGGACATTGCAAACGTAAATTATTAGTGAAATAAACTACCAAGCCTGGGTGAAGCCGCCTAAATGCAAGCATCCACGGTGGTGAAAGAAGAGAGTAGGTGTTCCTGAAGTTGCAGAATGAGCTAGAATATGCGATTCGGAGAAGTCGAGATCTCCAAACCAACCACAAACTGTAGGTCCGGGAAAATAAAAGTTGGGTCGTCGTACACCAACTTCGTAAATACATATTTTGCTAAAGCAATTTTCGTAAATAAATTATTGATAGAAACAATAAACAGTAATTGGCAATAAATATATTTATCGGGTTCCCTGTGTACATGTATCGATCCTAGGATCTTAGTGATCCGCTTAGATCATTTGAAGCGTCGCTTTGCGTTGCGAAGCGCAATCTTGCGATGACAGCAAATGCAAACCAGCTCGCAGAACGCCGACGCCTGCGAGTGAGGTCCCCGAGCCTTGCATTATACATCCGGCGGCATCCTATCTGATGTCATAGTACCTTCCGTATGTACATTTGTAGAAACTCGAGAATCAGCGACTGGAAAACGCGGCTCGAGATCGTCTGGAAGAGCTCCGGAGACAACGGGAGGCCGAGCACAAGCGTCTTGAAGACGGTGAGCTGAGAGCATGCCGTACAGTTGGACTTTTTCTCATGTTACCTTCGCTTTCGGTTTGCAGAGCGAATTGCAGAGGAGCAGCGACATCAGCAGGAGTGTGAGGAGATTCGAAGGAAAGAGGCACAGGAGGAAGAACGCATTTCTAGCCTTGAGTACGAGGAACGCCAGGTGATCGCTGGCATTGAAAAGCAGTTGAAACTTGTAGGGGCCTTCTGGACATCGACTCTTCATCAACCAGGAGGTAGAGTGGATGGAGCTCTACCGGTATGTGCTGCGGTGATAACAACGCGAGCCTTAGAGAAACCGATTCTGGGACTGGAAGGTGATGTTATCCTCGTTGCTGATAACACCGCAAAGATCCACGGATTCGATCGTAAAACCAAGGAACTGTTGTTTACTTCATCTTGGAGCTACCAGAAAGATGCGAACCTTTCTTTAGGAACGCCAATGGCAATGGCGGTGACGCGTTGTGGGCGCTTACTAGGTAAGTGAACAGCCTTATGCGCTTCACTACATGCAGAGTTTGAATCTAATTTCGCCAGTGTGTGAGCAGGAGTGCCCTCGCGTCGTCGTCATTGACCTTCGCGTACTTTTCCACTTATACAGGACGTGTCTTCTCGCTAATCAAGTGACTGGCAATCGCTCGTGCAATCTGGACGCATCATCCGCTCGAATAGCTTTTATTGACGGGAAACCACATCTTGCGCGACCTCGCGGCCTTGCGGTAGATGACGTGGCAGGGGAGTTTTATGCTAGCGATGAAGCAAGCAACTGTATCAGGGTGTTCAAACTACCAGCGATTACTGTGGCCAAAAGTGTAGCTCTCGAGCGCAGTATTTCAGGCTCTCACGCTATGGTGTTGAAAAGACCAACAGGGCTAGATCTCTCTCATTACCATGTCGTTGTGTGTGATACTGGTAACTCCCGTTTGGCTGTATTTGCCAAGCGAGGGGCATTCGTACAGGCTATAGGCCGAAAGGGAATCAACGGTGGGGAATTTTACGATCTACGCGATGTCAAGTTGGCCAACGTTCGAAAGGTGCGCTAGAACGGTGAGGACAACAGAAACTACACTTTACTTAGTACTGATTGCGTCTTGGTGTGGCATGGATACAGCGCGCGATCACCCGAGGGGTTCAACATGAAAGTGATGCTGGAGTCGCAAATGAGCAGTTTGAAGCAATTGCAGCGGATTGTGGCAACTATCGCGTGCAAATACTTAACGAACGTGGCGAATTCCTCAGGCAATTATCGTTACTTGGGAGTCTGGAGCAGATTGCTTTCCAACACGACCAGTTTGCGAATCTACGTGCAGAACTTACGAGAGAGTACGCTGCGCTACATAAATCTCCTCCTGGTTTATCTGGTGAACGCATGGATGGCATTTACAGTCTTGCGAAGTTACTACATCCGACGTGCAAACTTTACGCTCGTCTAACGTCTTGCCTAATGGAGTGGCGTGATAAGCGCTCGCGCTTTCATCATCCATTCGCGCTTGCGTATGCTCCATCTGAGAGAGAAATTATAGTAGTCGACCGAGAAAATGCCAGTGCGTACACTTACAACTTCGACGCCGCCGGAAGCACTTGGCTCCAGCTTCCAAAGAACCAGCTTCGAGGCGTTTGTAGCGTGCACAGCTGTCTCCAGCTCAACCTTACCTTTAGCAATCCAGAAGAGCAAAAGGAAGTCTCACTAAAAGAACAATGGCTATACGTGAGTGACCCGGTAGCGCACCGTGTGGCTGTGCTCGACTCTAGCAACCTGACTCTACAGTTCTATATTGGTGCAACCACGTATGGACACCAGGAATTCTGCTCAAATGGCTTTCTTCCAGGAGAGCTGAACCACCCATCATTTCTCGCAGTGTACAGCGTGAATTATGACACTTGTATGTCGACCGCTTCTCAACATTATATAGCAGTTAGCGATAGTGGCAACCACACCGTGTCACAATTTAACGCTCGAGATGGATCTTTCTGCGGTCGTATTGGCGAAGGATATGGTCATTTGGAAGGATTCTTCAACTCACCACAAGGAATTGCGGTTTGGAAAGATCAACTTCTTTTTGTCTGCGACCAATGCAACCATCGCGTTCAAGTTTTCGATCTGATAACGCGCAAATGTTTGCGTGTTTTCGGTCAACTGGGCACGTCGCCTGGTGAATTTAGTTTTCCAACGGGTCTTGCAATTTGTCCTGCACTTCTCGAAACTCCAAAATGCAACTTTGGTCCTCATCGGTCTGATAAACTTGTCGTTGCGGATACTGGCAATTGCCGGGTGCAAGTTCTTGACCTAAATGGCAGCGTGCAACTGGTCCTCGATTCGAAAGCCACTCCATTTGATCTACCAATGTCACCGATGGGAGTTTGGGTGCAGCAACGAAGTGGATACATACTCGTAAGCGACACCGCCAACCTCTGTGTGGCCGTCTTTACGAACACTGGTATATTTCTCTCTGCATTCGGAGCCACAGGGGAGGCGGATACCCGATTTGTCCAGCCTGTTGGTGTGGCGATTGCCCCTGCAGACGCAGGTGTTGAGTTGCTACTTACTGCTGACTCTGGCCGATGTGATGTAAGCAAATTACAGCTACGGCTGCGAGGTTAACAGATACACACCAACTCTATTGTTTTGTTTCTTGCTCGTCGTTAATTCAAGTTGATCTCACTTAGCTCGACATCATCTTCACTATTTGATCCCAACCGCTGCATGCGAGCGGTGGGTGTTGCAGTTGAATCGACAGGAGCGGTGGGAGTGGTATTGCCACTAGCAACATCGTCGAGGGGTGTGTACTGGTTCCTCCACCGCTTCACCAACGTGACGACCACTACGATGCCGATTGCCACATTTGCCACGACTGCTGCAACTAGAAGTACCATAGTAAACGTACTCATCTCACCAATACCACTCGTCGTAGCCACCGCATTGTTGTTTACATCTGACATAGCAGAGTTGTTCGTTCCTCCCAATTGGGACACGTTAAAGTGATCCTCAAGGTTTGTGATGAACTCGGAGATCACAGGAAAATTGGGTGTGCCGACTCCAGAAACCGAGTCCCAGCCAGCAGCAGCGCTGAAAGAGTCATCGCAGGGAGTGTTACCACCACGCGGGGCTCCATTGTTACCGACCACCACATCGTTGAATGCATTGGGGTTCGTCTCCGCCAGATAATAGAGAAGCGGATTGATAAAGCCTAATGGACTCTTGCCAGCATTCAACCGCATATCATTCCATAGCGTCACCATAGCGCCAAGGACTGGTGTGGACGCTGACGTCCCTGACACTGACGATAGACGGCCATTCATATAGACGAGGAAGCCTGCGCCTAGTGCGGCTACGTCTGGATAAGCACGCCCGCTAGCATTGAAGAAGCCCGCAGTGTTTGGGATATTCCGTGTAGCTAAGTATCTCTCGACAGATGTGCGCTGGTACTCTGGCATGGCGTAGATGTTGGAGAATCCGCCACCAGAAGTGATAATCCCTCCATTCTCGACACTACAGATCACCTCTTCTTTTGTATGAAAGAATGACTTTGCTGCTTGCTGTGCTTTTGTTAATAGCATCGTGGCGCCCACCGTAGTGATGTACGGACTTGAGGACGGCCACTGCGGGCCACTCTTCTTGCACATTTCCTCGACTGGCACCTTCTCGAACTCAGGACGTAGGCCAGTAACACCATCGTCACCGCCGGCAATGAGAACTGTAATTCCACGCAGACCCATCTTGATAAGAAGCGTGTCCAGGGTACGTGCATATCCTGGCGAGACATCGAAGATATGCTCTTCGTCGTCCGAGTAGCTGATCGAGACGACGAGTGGAGGGTTTTCCAATGCTAGGACGTCCTGCACAAACTCGACAAACGGCTCATCCTCCGACGAGTACGGATTGCTGCCGTTCATGGTCCATACAAACGTCGTAGCGTTACGACCAACTCCTGTGATGTACTGCACGTCCAGTGATGCCTCCGTACTCGCGTGTTCGGGGTTATTGACCCGACTTCCTTTTTCAATGATAGGTGGCGGGTTCTCACCTGGCAAGTACTGGGAGAAGAAGGTTTTCAGGTCTGCGGGATCGTACGATTCATCATAGAACGACGGCACGCATTGCGTGTTGCTTGGGTTGGTCACCACGAGGTTGTCCGGGATACCGTACGTCTGTCGAACTTGAGCCAAAGTCCCCCCTCCATTATTTGTCGATTCCGCCGTCTCTGATGTCGCAGCCCCCAGCGCTCGCAGCCCCAGTGGATGTGCATTTACGCTCAGAAATGATACAAAGTCCTGCAGGTGCTCCGGCACTGACACATCAGTTGCTGCTCGCATCAGTCTTCGACGCTTCCTGGTGGGGGCACTGTTCGTTTTCTGTGCCTCGTAGTGGTAGATCTGCGTGTTTAATAGTCGCTCAGCGTGCTTCACCTTCATCGGTATTTTGAAAAGGTTTGAGGTGGTTGAAAATGCCCCTGCGTTGTTTTCGTGTGCGAATTCTCTGACCCAGTGGCGCACTGCACCAAGTGCACCATGAGCTGGCCGAGAGAGATGATCTGTTTGCTCCTGAGTGAGATATTGGCCGTACGTAGTGTGTCTTCAGTTCACAAACAACAGTAAATTGGATGGTATCGTCAGTACTCTCTAGCCAGTATTAGCAACCACATACTCGACAATGCCGATTGCACGTACGCTGGGTCGGAGACACGATAGAATACTCGCTCCATCCCGTTGAAGTCGTCTGGGTGCAGTCCGATGACCAGTGGCACCACTTGCTCGGGATCAACGCGACTCTGACGGACGTAGCGGTCACTGGAGAATCCGCTGAAGCGCGAGGGGGGCTCGTACGTGGCGGCTATAGTGCCCCCGGAGAGGGAGCACAGCACCACCGCCAACGAGAGCAGCCACAAGCCCGACATATCAAGAGTGCGCCACGTACGGTACAGAGGTAAGTGAGGCAGAGGTGACGATTTGATGAAAGTTAAGATCATTTTTAGCTTTTGGTTTACCTTGATTAAACTAAGTGACAAAACGTGAAATGTTGAAGTGGCCCGATGTCGTAAATATGGGGCCATTCTAGTACCGCTGGAGGCTCTAACATTTGGGGTCAAAGGAGCTAAAGCTGCTACTTCGTACATAATACATGTAGTACAATTCACGTTGGCAGCACACGTATAGCGCAAACTCGGGTTTCTGCCAGAAACTTTCTGGGCCACAAGTTGCGCCGAATATCCTTAAATATTTATTGCTGTAATAGAAGCCTTGGCATGGTCAACATCGACCAGCTGCGTAGGGCTACCGTAGCTTCTACAGTATACTCTTAAGTCATCTAGACAGGTCCTTCTGTCCTGTGACTCACAACCTGTGAGCACAATAATGCCAACTAACGTTAAAGTTCTTGTAGAGTTGTGCACGATGATTGGCTAATTCTGGAAATGTCATTTGAATCATTCCCTTGACGATGCTGAAGTCTGTCCCGTTCGTGCCGCCAGCGTGGGCATCTGCGCTGCGTAGCCCCCCTGGGCAAAAGCTTCATCTGGGTCATTTCCCGACACCCATTCTTCCCTTCTCGCCGCCGGGTTTGCCTGATGGTGTGCGCATGCTCATCAAGCGCGACGACTTCAGCGGAATGGAAACGTCGGGCAACAAGATACGCAAACTTGAATTCCTACTAGCGGAGGCGCTGGAGCAAAAAGCGGACTGTATCGTTACGTGCGGGGGCATGCAGAGTAACCATTGCAGAGCCACTGCTGCCGTCGCAAGGATGCTCGGGTTGGATTCGTATCTGCTGCTACGCACTAACAAGCCTGACGAGGACCCAGGACTGGTGGGCAATGTGCTGTTCGACCGGTAATGATGCTGAGAGAGTGTTTCCGACCGGGGTGGAGGATTACCGCTATTGCTGTGATATATAGTATGTTGGACGCCAACCTCATCCAAATGTCTCGTCAGGAGTACGGCAAATGCGGCAGTGAAGCTATGATTAAGGTGAGTGGCCTTAGTTGATGGTTGTATCATCTCGCAATGCTAACCAATCTGCTATGCTGTGCTTCTTAGCGCACTTGTGACCGACTACGGAACGAAGGACGTCGTCCGTACGCGATTCCGGTCGGTGGGAGCAATGGTCTCGGCACGTGGGGATACATTCAAGCCATTGACGAAATCAATCACCAAATTAAGGTTTGTGTTGAAAAAATTCGGCTGGGGGCACTGAGACGAACAAAATTCAAACCTGAATATTCGATCCGTGTGAAAATAAAAGGATCTCAATCTCCCAGTCACGGATATTGCGTTTGCTTGCGGAAGCGGAGGAACAGCTACTGGTATTGGGCTGGGGTCGTATCTGTACGCTGAGGCCCACCCAGATGCAGCTCTAAACTTTGACACGAAGACTCCTGGTACGGCATTTGTGAACCTTACTCGTATCGGATACATTCGCTCAAATGTGGGTTTAATACGTGTGCTTTGTCGTGGCAATTTAGCGCACGCGTATATTGTTTGCGACAGCGACGAGTATTTTCACGGCCACATCGACGGTCAGATCCTGCCCGCCATGGGAGCACCGTCCGACATTTTGTCGAGGCAGTTTCTCCAGATCACCAACGCGCAGGGCACCGGCTACGCTCGCAGCACGAAGAAGGAGCTTGAGTTCATCTACAGTGTGAGTCGCAAGACCGGTGTGTTAATGGACCCCGTTTACTCCGGCAAGGCGCTCTTCCACCTTATTCGCGAATTGAACGAAGCGCCAGAGGTAAGAAGCGTTAGGAAAATACAGCCTTCGCTGCCGGTGCTAACCACCAATGTTGTTGTGTGCTTTCAGAAATTTGTGGGGAAGACTATCCTGTTCGTGCACACAGGCGGCCAGTTCGGTATGTTTGACAAGGTAGACGCGCTGCAAGAGGTCATTCGCCAAGACCAGGTGTCGCGCTTTGTGATGGAGTAGCCCAGAACCTCTTCCTCGTACCCATGGCTACGTACATGCAATGAAATACCCAAAACCACAATGAATGTCGCTCCTCCCATGTATGGTTGCCTCCTGCTGCGTCCGACCTTATTTTTTTACCCATTTCACCTTCGCAAGACTGTGCCCACGGCGCTGATTGTGGGATGAATAATATGCAATTTTCTGCTTCGATTGCTATAATATAGCAGATTGAGCACAAATTTCTGCTTTATTTATATAATATAAATAAAGCAGAAATTTGTGCTCAATCTGCCTTCTCGTGCGCAATCGCAGTATGCTCTTTTGCCATCGTCCAATCCACAGTTTGGACTTCGAACTGAAGGAGATGTGCTCAAAAAGCCTCTTACAAAAATTTATATGTTTGCAAATTGAAGTGGCGACACAGCCCTGTTTTTGTCCTCTCTGGACTGTGGTGACGCGCACCTTGAGCAGTCGCATCCCAATTGCCAAGTGCAAGTGCCCATGACGGAGCTTCCCTGACGCCGCGCGGCCTCCGCATGGGCTCACTTCTCAATTCTCCACGATGCTGGCAACCAAGAAGTGCGTGACGATCTACTCCTGCTTCTTCTCCATTGCCTAGCTGCTCGCTGACGCTGTGTGTGCGTTTTACAGACTGCAGACTGCTGGACTGACTCGCGCATTGGCCAAGCGTGGTCTTCGCTTTGCAAGCTCCGTATCGACCGATGATACGCCGTACTATGATGTGGTAGTCGCGGGTGGAGGCGTCATGGGCTTCTCCACCGCCTACCACCTTGTCACCGCCGCTCCCAACCTCAAGATCGCTGTGGTGGAGAAGGATCCCTGCGTACGTCAGTGCTGCTCTTTGTTATATGTTGCACGCGACTAACTCTGTCGCTCCGGTGATGCAGTACAAATACGCATCGGCTATACTATCGGCTGGCGGCATCCGCCACCAATTCTCGGAGACGGAGAATATCCAGATGAGCCTTTACGGCACTGAGTTCTTGAGCAACATTGGCACCAACATGAAGGTGGACGGTCATGACGCTCCCGACGTGCAATTCGTCGAAGGTGGCTACATGTTCTTGGCCAGTGAACGCGGTTTAGATGTGCTTCACCAGAACTACGCGACGCAAAAGGCCACGGGTGCCGACGTGCAGTTGCTTGACCCTGTGGCTCTCAAGAAGCGCTTCCCGTGGATCAACACGGACGGTGTCGAGCAAGCCATTTTGGGCATGAAGGACCAGGGATGGTTCGACCCCTGGGCTTTCCTCAATGCCATGAAACGAAAGAGTGTTGCTTTGGGTGTGGATGTGCTGGAAGGCGAAGTTAAACACTTTGATCTGGGGGGACAGAACCAGATTGAAAAAGTGCACATTGAGGTCACGAACTCGCCTGAATGTGGTGACATGCGCTTCAACTCAGTTCGTGCTGGTGTTGTCGTGAACGCAGCGGGATGCTGGTCGAGTAAGCTGTTGGAGGCTTGTGGTAGCTTCGACTACCCGGTTAAACCTCGCAAGCGCTCCATGTTCGCCTTCCACTGCGACGCCGAAGAAATCTGGAAGGGAGATGCCGCGACGCCGCTTGTAGTGGACCCCAATGGCGTTTACTTTCGACGTGAGGGAGCTGGTGGTCGATTCGTCTGTGGTTGGTCTCCTGAGCCTGAGGATGACTACGATGGACAGTCCACAGACGAGTTAGATTTCCCGGATCACGACCATTTCGAGGATCAGATCTGGCCTACTATTGCCCACCGTGTCAAGAGCTTCGAGGCTATCAAGGTTCTTAGTGCATGGGCAGGATACTACGACTACAACACTCTCGACCAGAACGCTATCATCGGCCTGCACCCGGACGTCCCTAACATGTACCTTGTCAATGGATTCAGCGGACACGGTCTGCAGCAATCACCTGCTGCCGGTCGTGCAATTTCCGAGCTGGTCCTCCATGACGAATTCAAGACTATCGACTGCTCTCGCTTCAGCTTTGACCGTGTGCGTGCTAACGAGCCGTTTTTAGAGCAAGGAATCGTGTAGATGAACGTGCGTGATCGCGACGATGTTGTTCTCCTCTTTTTTGCAGTATCCACAATAAAGTCCGAGATTTTTTAATGGCGATAGATACATAATGAAGTTTTCGACTTGCTAGCATCCTGAGGCAATGACCAGGCGTTGCTTTGAGTAGCTCCGTTGAGCTCTTGGACTTCGGTGAGCCTAGCGTTCACTGCATAAATTACTTGCAAGTACCCAGATACCTCTTTTCGTCGTAGCTGTGCCAGTTCCTCGGCACAGCGCTTACCGTCACGAAGCTGCTGGGTGCGACGTATGAGTTTTGCCTCCCGTTCACGAGCTGATTGCTTGAATTGCGTGGCCAGCAGCTCATTTTTATCTAAAAGGTCTGCGAACTCGGTTTTGAGAGCTAATAACTCCTCGGTACGTTCCTCCATAACTTCCTTGGCTTTGCGTGCTGCCAGCACCGCCGCGTCCCGTTCTTTGACAGCCGCCTCTTCTCGTTGTGCGTGTAATTTGCAATCACTAGTAGCTTGTTGCAATTTTAACGCTGTGCGGTGCTGTTTGTTCCCCCAGCTTTTTTCCTTTAGGCGATCCAGCTCCTGCTGCTCTAGCGAACGTGATGTTTTACTCGTAGCCGCAGCGAGCTGTTCCTGTAGCGCCGTCTTTTCTTCCCTCGTCTTCTGCAGCATTTCCTCAAGTTTCTCGATTTTTTGACGAAACCCACTCACTGCAACCTCCACATCTATCGACATTTGTCGAGCATTGTCTAGTTCCTGTTTGAGAGCTCCCACTTTTACTTCATGTTCTCGTGCGATCTGCTGCCACAGTTCTCGTACACGTTTAGCGTCGCTCTCTGTGCGTTGTACGAGCTGATCTCGATCTGCTTTAAGCTTTTGGATCTCATCCGCAGCTAATTCAGCTTCTGCCATGGCAATTTCCTTCTTCTCTAGCTCCTTCTTCCACTTGGTCTCCATGGTTTTAAGCTCTGCGGCCAGCGTCGTGTTCTTCTGTGTAGCGGCGTTCCTGCCCAGTACTGCCATCTTGTGCATGGCCACCTCGTCCTCCAGCTCCTTTTCCAGCGCCATCTGCTTGTCACGAGCCTGCTGCGCTGCTTGGGTGCAGCGTTGCTGCACGTGACGCAACTCCAGTTCGCGCAGTTGCGCCTCGTTTTCTAGTGTGGATCGAGCAGTGCGTTCCTGCGCTAGTCGACGCGTCAGCTCTTCCACCTCTATACGTAGAGCATCCCGCTCGCCTTGCAGCCTTCGTGTTAGCTCCGGCAAGCTTCCGGACGCCGGAGTGGGCGACGGTGGGGCAGCTTCGTCCATTTTGACACTGCGGCGCCAACTTTTGAATTTGAATTTTGGATCACCAAAATGGTAGCTAAGTCGATATAGATACATTACATTGGTTTGTAGAGGTCGCTCCGCTACAGTGCAAGCGTAGCAGTTAACAATGGTTCAGCACCGCGTCACGGCACCTCGGTCCGCTGGCTACGCTGTAATAGGCAGCAATGCATTGCACCTGAAGGAGAGACATCAATGGAGATCTTTTAGCGGTGTGCAGGCCTGGATCTGCGGACTCAGTGCGTTGTCGGGATTTCTATTTGGCTATGACTTGTGCGTCATGGTGGTGGCGTTGCCACTCATCCAGCAGGTGACCAATGCTTCAGTGAGTGATCTTATAGCGTTGAATCGTTATTAAGGCTAGTGTTTTTGTCGCTGTATCATTTAGGATTTTGCACTCTCGGCCACTTCGGCACAGAGTATCGTGAGTACGCTCATGCTTGGCGCTGTGATCGGGTCGCTTGTGGGTGGCGTCGTTGCGGATTGGTACGAGCATCACAGAAAGCCCTTACCATGCTGCACTCATGCTGATAGCCTTGTGACTGTAATTTATGCAGGGTTGGACGCAAACCCGCGAACTTGATCACTGCCGCACTCTTCTTATCGGGATCGCTGTTCATGACTTTTGCCGGGTCACTACAGACAATGCTGGTTGGCCGATTCGTTGCGGGTCTAGCTGTCGGAAGCAGCGGACCTTGCGTCTCAACGTACGTGGCTGAAATTGCCCAGCCAAAGACTCGTGGTGCGTTGGTGACAATCAGCGAGGTGCGTTCGGAAGACATCTACTTCTCCCTCTGCAAACTGGATGGCGGCTAACAATGCCGCGGTTGGATGAATCAGGTTATGGTATGCTTCGGTTGCCTTGTATCCGTCGTTGTAAGCTCTTCTCTACAAGGCAGTAAGGTACTATCGGAGCAAAACTGGATGTGTTCAATGCCTAATGAGATGATGGCTAACTCATCAGTGTATCTGGATAGGATGACTGGCGAAAGATGCTTGGCATGACCCTCTTCCCCCCAATTGTGCAATTGGTACCCACTTGTTTATCACTTGTACTCATACTGAGCTGTCCGAGCTAATCCGTACCTTCTTCTAATGTCCAGGTTGGGATGCCATTCCTGCCAGAATCCCCTCGATGGTTAATTTCGGTTAGTTCGAATGGAGAAATTAGGATAAACAGGCAATCTAACTCTCCTTCTGTCTCCAGAAATATCGGACGAAGGAAGCAAGTGCTGTTCTTAAACGATTGCTTTACAGCGAAGAAGCATCGCAAGAGATCATCCGAGCACACCTGGACATTGGGGTGCGTTTGTGCCGGAGGAACGATGATTCTGCTGCTTTTAATGTGGATTTGAGTGCATGTACAGACATTCCATGAAAGCTTTATTCACGCAATGAGCGAACTTGTGACGGACGGGCTAACTCGAAAGTACGTGCAATGGGTTGGTGGCAAGTTGTATCGCTCTCATCGAAGTGATTTCGTATCCGTAGACGCGTACTGTTCTGCGTCACCATCGCATTCTGCCACATCTTGACGGCAGCGAATGCGATGCTGTATTATTCGAGCTACATCCTCGATGGACTGCAAATGGAAAATGCCCATCAGGTCTCCTCCCTTAGCAAGGAGATTTGGGTTGGCATTGCCAAGCTTGCAGGCGTTTGTTCAGCTGTTGCTGTGGTGGACCGCGTTGGTCGTCGCCACCTCCTGATCATCGGAACTAGCTTGATGCTGATCTGCCACTTCATTTTCGCCGTTTGCTTTTGGACCCTCAGCTCGACACACTCGGAAACTGTGCAGACGATCGGCGAATGGAACCTCTATGTGTTCATCTTCGCCTGGAATCTGAGCTGGGCTCCATTGATGTGGGTCGTGTGCTCGGAGATTCTGCCGGACGAATTCCGCTCCATTGGGATGGGTCTTACGTTTGGCACGTTCTGGCTGGGCAGTGCACTAGTCAACCAGACGCTTCTCTCGGTTTTCCACGCCTTTGGGACTGGAAACGCCTTCCTGCTTTACAGTGCACTTACAGCTACTTCGCTTGGTTTCGTTTACTTCAAGGTTCGTTGGGAGCTTCATCTTTTTATGGTGTTGCAGCTAATGACGCTTACTTGTAGGTTCCAGAAACTACCGGGCTCACGTTCGAGCAGATTGCCATGCTCTTCAACGAGCAGACGGCCAATGCTCCTCTAGTCAACGCAGTGTAGATAAAATACTGGAGCGTGGATATATAACTTGCAAATCAAATCACTCAGCTAACTTCATACTTTACTTTCCCTTCAAATGGAAACGGTAAAGTTGGAAGATGGCGGGCTGTCGACAGCGCAGCAGCAGCTCGAGGAACTCGAATGCATGCTCAGCATGTTTCCTAATAGCGACGAGCTGAAGGTCGATGAGGCAGCTGAATCAGCACTCGAGGAGTTTGTCGCTGAGAGCAATAGAACCGACAAACTCTCACGTCCTGCAAGCCAAATCCACTACACTCTTTACTACAAGGTGCTCAGCTGTATTCCTACTGATGACAAACTTGCCACTGATTCGTATTCCACCTCGTGCTTTGCAGGATCTAGCTTTTGGTCGTGATGTGCCATCTTTGACGCTCGCGTGTCCTCTAGGATACCCAAAAGCCGACCCAATGCTGTTCGAGGTGAACTGCCCTCAGCTGTCACGTGCCGAGATGGAACGCTTGAACACTGAGCTAGAAGAGCTGACAACTGCTGCATGTAACAACCAAGAAGTGGCGGGACTGCAGCTATATCAGTTGATGCACGAATTTCTAACGCAAGTAGAGGCTAATAGCTCTACAGTCGACGTACAAAGCACAGCAGCCGCTGCCGAAGAAACGTCAACGCCCGTGACATTAGGTCGACGCGCTATTTACTTCCACCACATAATTGCGTCCAACAAGCGGCGAGTTGTAAAGGAATGGGCGTCCGAACTACAGCTTGGTGGGTTTAGCAAGATTGGCTGGCCAGGCGTCGTGATCGTCGAAGGACTCGAGCCCAACGTTCAGGAATATGTGCGTCGACTGCAGCATTTACGATGGAAACATATTACTGTACGTGGAAAGCAAACAGAGGAGCTAGAAGAGGGTAGTTCAGGAGACATCGACTCTTTGAGGAGACTACCACGCAGCTTTCATGAATACCCCGAGAATGGCATGTCGGACTTGGCCACAGCGTGTCGAGATGCCGGATTGGAGGAACTTTTCCTTACGACAATGAAAATCTACGGCAGGTCAGAAGGCAAGGAGGCTCTTGACAAGGAGAAAGGCAAATGAAAAATCGAGGGCTCTATGAGGGGTCAAACTTACACTCGCTGCTTCTTGGTGTTCCCAGTGACAACAGCCTTGCCACGCTTCCGTGGCTGTTTGGTCTTCACTTCCTCTTCTTCCCCTTCGCTATCGCTGTCCGTCTTCTCAGCAACCGAGTCACTTTCACCAATCGGCAGTAAGCTCTTCATGGTCACGATACTAAAGTCCACGAGGTAAGACTTCTGCAGCATACGATCAATACGCTGAAAGTGACGCTCGCTGTAGGCAATCAGCGCCTCCACTGTCTTGGCAGCACCTTCCAGCGATTTCAGGCGACTGGGAGGCACTTCACGCAGAATCGTGCTCACCAGTACTTGACAGACACTCGTGTTACGAGCGTTCGTGTTCCAGTCCCGTAGCCACTCCATGAGCGTCGTGAGTTGTTCATCTTCCAGACTCAGTACCACCGGCGCAAAGATGTCCTCGGGCGAAAAGTTGTCGGGATCAATAGGCTTACCTCCCGGGAGAACAGGCTGGTCCTTGTGTCGCGGTCCTTCAAGCAGGTCACGGAAAATCTGTAGCATGCGGTTCGGGTGGTTGAGCTCGAATGCGAGCTGCACGGCTTCCAGCAGCTTGTTGTTACGGAGACAGTTGAAGAGTTCCTGTTCCTTCAGTAGCTTGGCGTCTCTGTCGTCTTGTTGCGCACGCTCCTCTTCTTCCGTGAAGTCTTGCCAGAGATTGATAGTCGAGTCGGCACCACCGCTAACCATCTCGGAACTGTCCTTGGCAACAGCTAGAGCCCAGATCTTGTCCTCGTGATTGTCCAGCGTTGCTTCGCACTCGTTGCTCTTGATGGTCCAGAGCTTAACTAGTCCGTCAGCACCGGCAGACAGGAGCTGCATACCAGCACAAGCAAACTGCACATTCAGCACAGACGCAGTGTGGCCTTCGAACGTTTTCAAGCACGAAAAGTCCTTGGCAGACCACACTTTCACAGTCTTGTCACCACTGGCAGATGCAAGGCACTGGTCGACGGGGGAAAACTCCACAGCCCAGACACCGCGTTTGTGGCCTCGACACACACCAGCCAGCGTCAAAATACGACCGGCACCAGCTTGTTGCGAGTGCCACACCTTGATGAGTTTATCCTGGGACGCACTGGCAATGAAGCGGTCGTTCGGCGCCACAGCGAGAGCGTTCACGTCCTTGTCGTGAGCTTTAACAGCACCAAGCGTAGAAATGGTCAGCTCTGTCGATGCAGGCTTGGCAGGAGTAGCGTACGCGCCAGCAAGCGGCTGCAGACTCCACATCTTGAGCGTCTTGTCCGAGCTACCGGTAACAAAAAAAGCAGCGCCAGTGGCGAAGCTAGAAGCACGCTGTGAGATGGCAACAGCGCCGAGAGCCTCTGTGTGGCCCGCACAAGTAGCCACACAGCGTGGCAAAGTCTTGCCCATCTTCTTGCCACCAGTAGGTCGTAAGTCCCAAAGTCTAGCAGTGCGATCTTTGGAAGCACTCACAAGCCAGCGTCCATCTGGAGATACCGCCAAAGCCATGACAATATCTGTGTGACCTGAAAGAAGTTCGCACGACAACGTGCTACGGTTCAGAAGACGGATCTGTTCGCTGTTGGTGGCCACAGCGAGCACATCCGACGGTTCTCCACTCGCGTCAGCCTTCGGGATGTACTTGAGGTTGAGGATATCGTCGTTATAGCCGATAATCTGCGTCCGACGAGTCAGTTTCTCGTCGAATACCAGGAAATTCTGCTCGGAAGACACGATCACAACCTCGCGGCGGGTAGTACTCAGCAGTAGATCCTTGTAAGTAAGCGCTGACGAGGCATCCGACTTCTGCGTGAACAGCGTCTCGCACGTACTGCCACTGCTACGCCAAAGCCGCAACGCGCCCTTGTCTCCAGCAGTCAAGAAGTGAATTGCCTTGTCATCCTGAGACTTGTTACTTGTGATGCATTTGAAAGTCGACGGCACCACTACGAGACCTTCTACTGCTTCATGCACCAGCACCGTCTTGCTGAGCTTCTGATCTCTTAAATCCCAAAAGTTGACCACCTTGTCACGCCCAGCAGACAACATAGTGTAGCCATCTTCCGAGAATGCCACGCTGGTCACCAGACTCATGTGGTCCTGGATGCACGCCACTTGCTTCTGCGTGTACAAGTCCCAGACACGCACAGTGGCGTCATCACTGGCCGACACGAGAGATAGTCGAGCTGCATCAGGGTGGAACTGCACGAGCGTTACAATACCCGCATGGCCGCGGAAGTTGTGTGTGCAGAAGCCCTTGTCAACGTCGAAGACTTTGACTGTGCGGTCGCTACCACCAGTGGCTAGCAGCGTACCCGACGGGTCAAAGCCCATTGCCAGCACCGGTGTTTCATGGGCCTTGATAGTGCGCACGCATTTAAACGTGTCCAGATCCCACACGCGCAGCAGCAGGTTACGACCAGCAGTCACAAGCTGATTCTTCTTCCCCGGCCGTACAGTGAATACCACGAACGACTCCTTTGCCTCCTCGTCCTCTACGTCTTGTTGCAAAGTGCGCTGAAGCTCTCCGGTCTCAGCGTCGATGATGGCCACGTCGTCGTGCAGCATACAGGCCATTAGCGCGCGAGGCTCTGAGTCAGCGCTAGTGCGGCCATTGAAGAGCTCCACCTTGCCGCCTGTATACACGCCCGCGTGGCTTTTAACGGTGCGCCAGCTCTTGGAGAGACCCAAGCGGGTCGAATAGCTACCGGCCACACCAGCAGAAGCCTGCGCCGAGTCCGTGGAGCTTTTCATCGTCGGCAAACGTTGCAATGCACCAGTATTTGACTGGAGCGGAAACGTTAAATGAGGTGAAAATGTAGCCACATAAATTTGAGGTTAATCATCTATTGCAAAATTTGCATTACCGTTACTTCATTCTATTTCGATCTTTGACAAGGCATGGAATCGGAGACACACGCGGCGGTGAAGGCTGGCGACGTGACCAAGCTCCATAATCTGCTAGAGAGTGACTATAATTTGGACGTTAAGGATGAGGACGAGCGCACGCCATTGCATTGGGCCTGTGCGACAGGGCGTCTAGACGTGGCAGAGTTCCTCCTGGAACGTGCGAAGACCACTGTAAATGTGCAGGACGACGCCGGGTGGACACCGCTCATGAGCGCTGCATCTGCAGGCCACGGAGATATCGTTGGTCTTTTGCTGAGCAAGTAAGTGCTGGCTCAAAAGCTACTGTATGTCGTATTTTTGGTCTTTAATTGATGCGCCCATCGATGTTTCTCAGAGGTGCAGATGCGAACCTCCCCAATGAAAACGGACAGATCCCGTTGCACTATTATCGAGGTATGCTGCGAGCATAGCTACCCAGATGAGCAATTAGGTGTAGAATCGTTGCTGATAGCTAATCCGTGTTGCTGGAATACAGGACGTCAAGAGATCGCCGAGTTATTACTGGACTATACTCGTGACGTCAACCAAGCGGTGCGATGAGCGTACACTTACCAGATCACTGTGGTCGCACTAACTGTTCTACTACGTGGTGTGTTTTAATGCGGCAGGATAATACGGGCAGTACCCCGCTGATGCGTGCTATTGGAGGCAAACCAAGTCCAGGTTCGCTTTATTTGTACATTGCTGCCAAAAATGTTTTTTAAAGCTCAGCAAACGGTGTTTTTCTGTTTTTTTGCTATGCGGTTCTACAGTGATCATTGCTCTTCTTCTTGATCATGGTGCAAAAGTCAACACTCGCGATGTCGGAGGCAACACCCCTCTGCACTTGGCAATCACAGAAGGCTACGAGGATATCGCACGTTTCTTACTGGAGAATGGAGCAAACCCGAACGCTAAAAACCATGACGAGGAGATCTAGCAAAAACTGCTTTCCGAGCTGAAATTCAGATGCTCGTGGCCAAGAAAAAGGGGGTGAGCCACCCGTAACAAGTTATACCCAATGTGCAGCCCGGAAAACTCTGTTATCACAAAGCAAAAAATTGGGAAAACTGTATTGATCTCATTTACTTAAGTACACCCATTGAACCACTCATTGTGTTGTTCAAGCTCGAATGTTGTTAGTAGTCGTCATCCGATCCAGTGAGGTCGAGATCAGGAATGTTAACCAAGATCAGGATTGATGCATGGCAGTAGATTCTCTTCCAAGCCAATTCGATCTTCTCATTCCAGTCGTCCGCATGTAAGTCGCATCGCTTGAATGAGCGAGTCTCCGAGTGGGTCAAAATCGTCTGGTTTCACTCCAATCTTGAGATGTACCAGTGCGAGATTCATCACCTTCTAGGCGAGATCCTCTGATGACAAGAGCGACTTCATACCGCTGCTGATATGCACGATCACGCGGCTCTGAATCTGAACCGAGGCTTGGAAAAGAGGTTTCATGTGCGGATAGTTCTCGAAGAGATACCTGTAAAAGTTCTCATAAAGAAGCCCAATCTTGGTGCCGGACCCAACAGCGTGGTGAGCGTCGGTCTGGATGTTTTCCTTGAAGACTCGCTCCCAGTGCTCGAAAGCTACCAGTCGATCAGCATTTGTCGGATGGTTCAGTGACTGGAAAGTGAGGCATGTAACGCTTGATGATGCGGCAATACTGTTTGGAGAATTTCGGGTGGCTGCGATGAGCGCTAACACTTGCGCCAACCCCCATTTTCGTTTGTTGTTATGCTCGATGGATTCAATTACAAAGTGGAATCCGCCGGCGACCTGCGAGTTCGCTGCAAAAACATGTATGGGAAGTCCACAGATCGAAGGATGGCTTACATAAGATGCCGAGGGCATTTCAAACTGCTATCTGGCCGAGCCTCTTAGTGCGTTCGCACACAGAAATAAATTATCCCAGATATAATACTGTGCCAGTCAACTTCCTTAAACATTGCAGCTGTAAAGTCGATCACGTCCTTGAAGATAATATAACTGCCTGAGTGGATAAGTCATGTTAAGTTTATCAAGACAGGATTGCCACAAATCGTCGAACAACGAGTATTTATCGTAAGCCGAGCCTTAGAAAAAAGTTCCTCCTGCTCGGCGGTGCAAAGGTTTCCAGAGCTCAACACAAATAGCCTTGATCTGCTCTGGGAATCGTGTCTGTTTAGCCTGCTTTTTCCCATCGGAAGGCAATGAGCTCGAAACTGACTTCTTCGGTGGCTGCGATCTACACGTAACAGTATGGGCAACAGTCTGAGCGTCATTCTTCCCGTTCTTGCTAGCGGCAGCATTGGCCTTCGCAATTTTGACAATAGCAGCAGCCAGATCGTGCTGCTCACTGGCCTCAGCGGCTGCTATCTCAGCGCTGGCCGCATTCAACGCAGCGCGACTCCTCTGGAAGTGATACTATAACACAGCAACAAGTTAGTCATTTACCACCGACAGCAGCCAGACCATGTCTGCATCCTACCTTGGACCGGTTGACCACAAAAACGTACGTGACGCAGAGATGAGCCTCGAACTTCTTTGCTTGTGGGTCCGTTGTGCGGTGGCGATATCCTGGGAATAGCTTAATATCGAACTGTCGTCGCTCCTTCATGACGAAACCCGCGATCTTGGCCTGGTCCTCAATGAACCAGTTGGAATACGGGGGTCGTGTCTTGAGCGTGACATGCGCTTCGCCACGGACTGTCAGCCGGTCCCTTGCACTCTCAAAGAAATTAAGTAGTAGCGCTCGGTTGATGTGCACGCGCTGTTGTCCGCTGTGGGGGAAGTTAAAGACAATGTACTGAAAAAAATCAGGGATGGTCTTCAGTCCCGTGCCGGTCTTCACCTTTTGCGGCAACTCAAACAGCTTGGTGGCATCCACATCATGCAACACAAGCCCGTGTGCCGACCGCACCGCCGCGATGCACTCTTGGGCATTCGGATATTTGCGACGAACTTGGCTTTCCGAGTCGAACGAGGTAGCGATCACGCCTTGGCCTGTGCTGCGGTGCTTGACAAGTCCTCGCGAGAATGAAAAATCGCCGTCTCCCAGCACCAACACAGTATCATCGGCCGCATACAGCTGGGTTGATGTCTCCTGCGTGCCATGTCGTTGGCGTTTTGCACCGCTGTTTCCGCCGGACAGTCGCCGCTTCCGTAAGGTGTTGGACTTGGTCCGTGCCATTCTTGCCACTCAAAAAGTGACCTTAGCAAACAATGTTGCGCGACATAAATCTTAAGTTGCTGCAAGTCAGATAAAACAAGAAGAACTACGGTAGTTCGATTTACCTCGACAGTTATCTTGGGGCTGACTACGTGAACCACACGGACTTAACGTCGTCGTGGCCGAACATTTTCTTGCAGGTAGGACACTTGCGGTTGCGCGACTTGAGGTTGTTCTCGATACATTCCTTGCAGAACATGTGGGAGCACTTGGAGATGAGCACATCCTTGCGTCGGTCTTGGCATACCGAGCAATTCACGAGTTTCTGCAAGTCGCGCAGCTCGAATCGCTCGAGATCTGTGAGCTCGCCAGTAGAGGGTGTTGACTTGGCATGCTGCAGCTTGCGCTCCATTTCGTCGATCTTCTTACGTTGTGTCTCGCATTCTTCACAAGGTTTCTGCTTCTCCTGCTGCAGTTGCTGATGTGACTTTTCCGCAGTCGCACAGATCGTCTTTGCCACTTCTGCATCTCGTAATAATTTGCGCTTTTCAGCATCTGAAGCCTCACGCTCCGTTTCAATGGTCTTGACATACTCCTTCAACTTGTCGAGCTCGATCTCCTTTGCTTGTAAAGATTCCTACATGAATCGAAGAAAAGTCAGCAACAAGTTCAAATGTTTCATAATAATTCACCTCAAAGCGTACCTTGGCTGACTCGATAAATGCTTTCTGGTGCTTGTGTACAGTGCTCAGCGATGAAACCTGCAGCCGCACTGCTGCCAACTCCTCGAAGCAATGCGACTTGGCTTGCTCCTCCCTTGCGAGCAATGTGTGAAGCTTCTTATTGGCGTTGCGCTTCTCCTCGATCTGCTGAATAAATTTCTTTCGGCCGTGACGCAGTGATTCCACATCTTTCGTCACTGTCTCAATTTCCAGCAATAACGCGTCGTTCTCTTCTCTAGTAGCTTCACCGGAAGCCTTCATATCCTTGATTTGAGCACGCAGTCTCTCACTGCACTCGTGGGCTTCCTTTCTTTCTTCCTCGAGCTTCGCCTCCACTCCCGATAAGCGCTTTAACGCGTCAGTCAGCTTTTCGCCAGCACTCTTCCTGCCAGACCACAGCACCTTCGTCAGACCTTCAAAACCAATAACCTTGATGTAAATCTAAGCATCGTACATTTCTGCTTGCTTCAGCGCGTCATATGTCTGCTGCAACTCTAATTTTTCCTTCTCCAATAGAGCCACCTATAAAAAAATTTAGTCAGATGCCGTAGCCGACCAGAGAGAATTACGGTTTACCTTCTTTGTCAGTGTCAAGATTTCATGATTATCTGCCGAGGCTTGAGCTCGATCTGCTCGGCTCCGCTCACGCTCGATTTGTGCCGTCAAGTTGGTGTTTTCGCGCCTAACTGATTGCAGCTCCGACTTCGCTTCGCTTAGCTGTAAATTCGACGCAAAAGATAGAAGCGTTTAGTGGCGAAAACCTCTTATCATCCTGCTCGACTAGCTCCCACCTGATCTCTGTAGGTCGATGCGTTGGAGATTTTTTCTCGTAATGATACGTTCTTCAGGTTTAACTCGTCCATCTGTGCTTTTGTTTTGCTCATTTCTGCCTGGATTTTTGTGATCTTTTTCTCCCACTTCATGGTCATGTGGTGCTCGAGATCCTGGTTCCAGCACATAATTATTAAGTCGGTAAAGCCTGCTTTAATGAGTCAGCCAGCTTCACACAACAGTACCTTTGTCTTGTGGAGAACTTTCTTGTACTCTTCGTCGCCGTGAGCTTTTTCATCGCGAAGTTGTTGGATTTTTTCCTCATGCTCTTGAGCCAGAGCAGCTTCATCATTTTTCCACTGTATAGAAACACAGCAAATTGTTTCTTAGTGAGCAAGGTGACTCTGTCTATTCTGTTGATACTCGAATTACTTACCGCCGTCTCTGAAGCCTTGAGTTTTTCCAGCTCTCGCTTCATGGAATCGACATTATGACGCTCTTGGTACAGTTTCTTACTCAAGATCCCTATGTTTTCTTTCAGAGTAGCAACAACCTTTGCATGCTCCTTCGCTTGCTCCACAAGTGCTTCTTGCTTCACCATCTCAGTACTCGACGATCCTGAAGAAGCTTTCTCACCAGCCTTTTCACCATCTGCAGCTTCCTCCATTTTGACATCACCAACATCACCATTGTCCGTATTTACACCACCCCGTTGTTCCACATATACGCTCAATCTGTCATAGTCTCGACAAGCACGATGTCGCTCCGTTTCTTTCGCTTCCACGTCACGCTCGAGTTCAGCTATTCGCGTTTTAAACTGCGTCACGAAAAAGAAAAATTTAGTCAGCCCCAAATATCCACCAATTCGCAATCGCTACTTCAATACACGCACCGCCTGTAGCTGGCTCTTTAACCCCAGGGTTTCGGCGACTGCTGCTCGTTTTTCTTGCAGAATATGGGCATATTCAATTGGTTTTGTCTTGTCTTGAGATGCGCTGCCAACTGCAGCGAGTAGTTTCTGCAATAACTCCTTCGTTATCTCGCTTTTTTGCTTGAGCTGCTCATACACTTCCTTCTCCAGCTTTGATAAATCATCTGCTTTAATAAATGCGCTGGCGTCAGCATCATCATCTGACGGCAACGACACGTCAGCGTCCGGTTCCTCCTGCTCTGCGTCCTTAGCCACTGTGATGAACCACTCTGGAAGGTTCAGCTTGAGCTCCTCTGTGCGTACGCGGACCTGCCCGAAGCCGTCAATGGCGTCTAGAGCGGCCAGCCAGGCCTCCTTTGAGGCCTCGTCTGGCACAGAGGAGGGATCCACCGTCTTTACTGCAGCGAGCAGCTCGTCCTGTAGCTGGAACCACTGCCTCCTCAGAAAGCGGAATGAAGCACTCGTCACGCCTCGAGAGCGGTACAGCGCCTCGCATTTCTTAGTCAGGTAGGTTATGCGTCTGTTTTTCTCCTTCATGTCGATGTCCAACGCCTTGTTCTTCTCTCTCACGGCCTCAATAGTGTTGGGGTTGGCCTCCGGCGGCGTGTCTTCCTCCAGCTTGATCTTCTTCGGCGCCGACTCGCCGCCGGACATGGTCTCACGCCGCTTCTTGTGGCTCACGCCGTTCTCACGCGCGTGGGCTCCCGTCTCCGCCATGACTTGGCCTTGTCTCGCGCCACCGTCCACTGGGATCTTCGGTCCGTTCCCCTTCCTCCAAGTGAGACCCTTTCTTTAATAGCTAAAACCACGTTTTTACGATAAAAAGGGATTTATTTTTTAAGCTCTTATTCTGCCTAAAATCCGAAAAGACCACGCAATTCCATAAAGGCAAGCGGAAAAATGCTGATAAACATCGCCGCGGCGATGGCGAACAGTAGCAACGTGCGCGATTTGGCCTTGCGGACAATTCTAATCAAACACAGACGACCGAGTAATGTCATCATAAAGCCGAGCGGCATCAAGAACTTGGCCAGATTCAGGTCTAGCTTCCCCCACAGTAAAAAGTCAAAGGACGCCACTGCAGAGCAATACAACAGCATAAGTTCAGCTGCTGGTAATAAGGAAACTCCATGAGTACAGTACTTACTGCCGCTGACAAAGAACACAGCCGTGGCTGACATGGCGGACACTGCTGCTGGGGTGAAGTTAACGCCACGCAGCAAGCTGGATGTCGCACCTTCACCGCCGACGCCGAACGCTCCTGCAATCGCACCAATTCCAAGCAGACGAAGAGGTATCTTCCTGATCGCGTCCGGGGACCACTGGAATGGAGTTTCAATTAGATGGTGGAGACGGGATACAGTGGAGAGGCACGTTGTACCTGCACTTCGTTTGGGGCGAGGATGAATCGTGGATTCTGCTGTCTTTGGTACGTCGCCACAGCGTCTTTCATCTGATAATGCGAGACAACTGAGAGGAAGATGAACGGCAGCATCGAGACGATCAAGAAGAAAAAGGACGTGGGAGGGATGCCGAGTGGACTGGGGAAGTACCTCCCGCCTTGGAGCGCTGTGAGCAGCACCGTGGCAGTAAAGATACCGAAGTTAATCCCCAACTTGCGCCATGAAAGACCACTCTTGTACTGAAAGCTGCCATCATCGTCCTAGTGTTTTCAAAAGACATCCGCAATCAGAATATGTAGGTGTGTGTACGTAAACAAGAAAGTTGGCATGGCTATAGATGCACACCTGGAAGCTCATGGATGGCGCGCCAAGCAACGACATCGTTTCACTGCTGCTGCACCACCGCCAGCCTTCTTCATGTCCAACAGCACGAGCTTTCTTGAAAGCTTTCTTGCCGACGTACACTAGATACACAATCAGCGCGATGGTAAGCAGCCAAGTAGAAAACCACGAGATCATCGATGCTCCAAACGCAGCTCCCACTGCACGCAAAACAATGACAATTAATACAAGAACACGATTCCGGTAAGCCCACAGCATGAACGAACTCAGTAGCATGGGCTGCATTATCAGCATAAAGTCCCAGTTGATCAGCGGGAAGTTTGAGTTAATTGGCTTTTTCCACAGATTCAAAAAGAAGTCGCACACAGCTACACAACGATCATCAAACCCAGCCGCAACACAGCTTTATGAGGATTCCAGATCAATTTAAATAAAACATACACCACTCTACAATTGTCTTACCTCCTCCAAAAACTGTAATGCTCGCCAGAGGGATCGCCTCCTACACGATCATATACGCAGCGTTATAGTGTAAACAGGAGGGTCTCTCTTCTCCGCAGCAAGGTAACGTACATCTGGCCCCAGCTTCAGCACCAATATATAGACAGCATCAAGCACAGCCCCACCGCCAATCTTAGCTCCGGACGAGATGAGCACCACCAACGCAGCCAGCAGGATCCCAAGCAGCTGGTGGGGCTTCTCCACAGAGCGCAACACCCCACGCGGTTCATACTGTTCGCCCTGCGGCGGGAACGTTGGGACGGGGCCAAACTTCACGGGGTTGTCTTCCCCTACTGGTCGTTGAGCTAGTACCAACGCCGCACCGAGCGTTAGCACTGCCAGACCGCGCGCCAAAACTCCTTGCCCTCCCATCGATCGCGTTCTCTTTGTTGAAGCAAGGTGAATCTAAAAGTACAATGGCTTGGGCAATATGATTGGATGTTAATGAATTCAAATAAATCCTGATATCATTCTTTCCTTTTCTCTTAAGATTTTGAAAAAAAAGTAATACACGTAGTGCTTATGTATACTTCGAAGTCATTTTACGCGAGCAACGCTCGTACACTTTGAACACTCATGGCGACGGCGCTAATGAGGACAATCGTGGCCATGGAAAAGATAATCATCGACGGGCAATTATAGTGACGCACGAGCTTGAGCAGACATAAATGACCAATGTACGTGGTAACAAGGCCCATCGGCAGCATGAGTTGTGCCAGATGCAGATCCATCTTTCCCATCGCTGCGTAGTTGAGCGACGACACTGAACGACAGGCGCATACAATTGTTAGTGCATGACAAAAAGTAACGCCAAAATTGGGACTTACTTCCGCTCGAGAAAAGCACGGTGGTGGCGGTCATAGCCGAAGCGGCTGAGGGGTCGACTCCGACCTCAAGCAGAAGCGGACCGTTGATTATACCTCCGCCGATACCGAACATGCCGGAGACCGCTCCAGCCGCGAGCGAGCACATGGGAAAATATCGGATTGACGACGGCGTCCACTTAATTTCGTGCGCTTCGAGCTCGTATCCGCCGCTTTGCTGCTTTTCGTACGTGGCCCCAAGATTTTTCAGCGAAAAGTAGCTGACTCCGATGAGGACGGCGACGGGCAAAGTTACGAGCACTGGATAAAGAGTTGATGACGAATCGATGCCAACCGGACTGTCAAAGTTCTTTCCTCCTCGGAGGACCCTCATCCCGGCGACAACCACGAACAGACTTGCAAGCGTTGCTAGCTTACGCCATGGAATGTTTGCACGGGATACAACCTTTAAATCGGCTTCTCTGTGGGCTTTTAAAGTGTCGGCGGAGGATGAAGCGATACCGAGGAGAGTTGTCGCCTCGGGCGAGACACCGCATTGCCAACGCTCTTTTTGGCGCGCTTTAATGGCCTTCTGAAGGGTGCGTGTACCGGTCACACTGAGCAACAGCACTAACAGCACACACAAAAGCCATGTCGGCATTATCGTATTAAGGAAGGTGCCGCAGGTTGCTCCCACTACATACATATCATCACTGTGTAAACACACACACCCAAATCACCAAGCGTAATTGAAAATGCAACGTACACAAAAGAAGTGGTTGTATGACGAGAATAACATTCCAGTCAATAAGCGGTTGGGTCGAGTTATCACGGGTGCGGCGAAGATTCAAAAAGAGGTTGCCGATTGCTGAGGAACACGCGGTTAACAAACATGAGAACACGGCAATATAGTGGAACACGGCGCTGGAACATACCTCCACCGAGAATCGTGATACTGGAAAGAGGAATTGCGGTCTGTACGGAGAATACATCAAGTCGGGCCAGTTAATATCGCTGTTTGCACAAATGTAGGATGCTGTCGCGCACCTTAGCATCCAACCCGATGATGAGGATATAGATGGGATCCAACACTCCTCCACCTCCGGTGCCTCCTCCGGCGGCGACAAAAATTACGACCGCCGCCAGAGCCAAGCCGAAGACCTCGCGCTGGGCTAGGCCGAGTGACTTGTTGACTTCTGGGATGACGGCTTCTTCCGCGGGCGATATCACGCCCCCTGTTGGCTCGCTACGCAGTGTTTGCGCGTTTACGAGAGTAAACGCCAATAATGCTAGTCGCAATAGCACAAGTGGCGCGGCGGAGCCTGATCGCGTCGGCTGTCCAATTCGCAGCGGCATTTCCATTAATTAGTCAGGAGTTCAAAGCCGAAGTGGCGACCATGAGCGCAGCAACTGCAACGGACATGAATCTCGCTGCTGGGCTAGTCATCGTTGTTGCAGCCAATGATAGAGGAGACCGTTGTCGAGTCATTGCTGTGGAGAGATGCTGCTTGGGGATTGGTATAAAATCGGGCGCGACCTTTCAGCGGACCAATCATGTCGTCGTCTCCGTCTCGCTTCAACTTCCAACACCGGAATAGCCTGTAGGTTACGTGTAAAATCTCTAACCTCCTGCACTACTTAACATGTATTAATAGTTGTGCAACCTGTATTTTGTACAAATCGTACCATACTACTAGTATTACTAGAGCTCATCCAAGCTTCTGCACTACTTTTCTAATAGTACTTTCTGCACAGCTTTAATTATGTTCGAGTACTACATGAACAGAAGAGGTCTCAAAAAATGTATTGGCAGCGATTTTTACTGAAAATAGTGCGGCTAAGTATCGCAATATTCACCACATTTGACACAGAAATACAATATTGCATTTCTGAAGCAGCCCGAAGGGCATCATAATGAGGGTTTTGTGGGTACGACCGCTTGCAAAAACATGTAGCAGCCTACGAAGCATAGGTAGCTCTGTAGTGTACCTAGGGCTGCTTCGGTTAAAACCAAGATCTGCACGTATGATTAAGGCTTATTGAGGCCAGTCCTGTTCGAATCCATCGTGTTCTAAAGCTAAGTATGAGCTCTAGGTTAGTACGGTACACTCGTTGGTCATGCCATCAGCTTTTGCTCGGGGACTCTGCAGCGCAGTAAGCGTATTTAGCAAAAAATGTATTGCACTATTTTCCTCGCATGCATTTTGATATTTGTGTTCAGCTCACAGCTAACTGCACATGAACAGCCCCTACAAAACCAGTATATTTTTCAGTCACTGGTCGAATTTAAAGGGCAAGGATTGATGAATTAGTCTAGGTGACCATCTTTTACTGAACACTGCAAGGGATAGAGGGGCCCGCGCTCTCCTCCAAGTCAGCGCTCGGGAACGAGACGTCCGCAAACGAGAAATTGTCATTCAGCTCCACTGCAAAGCAGACTGCGAGCCGACCGTACTTGGCCGTGTTTGACCACCCGGGAAACTGCGACCGGAGCACGATCGACACGCAATCTCCCAGCTTGATATGGTGCAGCAGGTCCGACGAACTGTTAAAGTACTTGCGGTGGTGGCGGAAGTTTCTGCCAGCACGAAGGTTGGGGCAAAACGGCACGCGAACCGTCTCATTCCTTTCCCCCAATGCGTTCATCGACGTCACCGTCACCTCGCTCCATGAACTTGACTCGCGGTAGGTACCATTGTATTCGCGTCCATCGGTGGCCCAACCCTGGTCCTTGGATACGCAGTCTGCTACCAGCAGCAAGCATTTACCTACGTCCACTCCAGGCGGAATATCTAGCTCCTCGGCAGTGGGCAGCTGCAGTTGTAGGTAATCCTCGTTCATGTCACTACGCCCACGACGGATCTCCGAGGTTTCGGCTTGGAAGGCGAGTAACACGCCGGCGAACTCGAGGATGTTGTTCACCACGTCCACTGGAAACTTGTGCTGCGCTACGACGGACGCGATGTAGAGGATCTCCTCCATCGGGCGCGGCTGAATCATGACTAGCTGCTCTTCCTGTGTGATATGATGCGCCTCGCTGGCGGAGAAGATAGCATCATCCACGAGAAACACACCCTCGTCCATGCCGGGGCTCACCATGATCGTTTTACTGTAAAATGATTCTCTTGCGATGCCTGAAAAAAAAATGAAAAATCTACCAATCAAATTATACTGCAGCTATGCTTCTCTCTTGTAGCTAGATACTAGCTGCATGTCCGTTGTTGTGTAAGCCATTACCCCTAGAATATCTACTATTCTTGTAGAAGAGGGAGTATGGCAAGCTCAAATTTAGTTGCCATCAAATCTCCTTCGTACCACAGAGCGAGTTAGATGCCTTATCAGTGCAAGCAGTGGTAACCTGCACGAGCTGATGCACTCGGTCAAATATCATGAGTAAACATGTTTTCTTGTAGACTACATACACACACGCTAAGGTTGTGCATGTAAACTCTAATGCGGAAGTGCTCTACAGTACAGTACAGAAGAGCACTTCCTCATTACCCTGTCAAAACCAATTGAACACCGAACCGCAGCTTTTAAAGGTCGGAGAAGGATTCTGATTCTCCAGTGTAAGAAACAAGGTGACGATGCTACCACGTCGGGAGAAGGACGCGCGCAAGCCACGCCCTCAGCAGCTCGTGTTCTCCACCAAAAAGGCAGGACGCAAGACCAAGACGCATCAGCAGCAGTCGACCGCGGAGGACACGAAAACATCATTGCGACACAGTCAAGAGCATGAATCTAATGTCTCGCAGGAACGAGCTCGGCACCGCTCGAGTCGCAGTCATAGCCACAGCCGATCCGTGAAGCGCATGCGACCGTCACGAGCTCTTCTGCAGGGTGACCACGCGACGGTGGCGCAGTGCGTGCGGGCGATGGTGGAGAGGAAGACGGACGCTGCGCTGCTTGTAGACAGAAATGGGTTGCTCACAGGAATCCTGACCGACAGAGATGTCGCGGTAAAAGTTGTGGCAGTGGGCAGAGACCCTGGTAGGACGCTAGCGCATGAGGTCATGACCCCCGACCCGTCGTGTGTGTCAGCCAACTCCAGCGCGATCGACGCGCTTAAGAAGATGATTTCCGGACAATTTCGCCACTTACCGGTGACGGACAATGATAAAGGTAAGGAGTGTGTAAGAGGAGTATAGAAGGTAAAGCGTGTATTAACTTTTCCGTGTGTATTCTGCAGTGGTCGGCATCCTGGACATCGCCAAGTGTTTGTATGAAGCTATCACAAAGCTCGAGCATGCGTACCGAGAGTCTTCCGACCGACTGGAGGAAACGGTTAAAAAGGTATTGCTTTATCTTTGTATAGGAATGAAATAAATTTGTGTTTTTAATTGCTGATGTTTCTTATGGGTGTGAATCGTAGCTGCAAGATAGTTTATCAGGGTCCACGGAGGCTAATTTATTCGAGTCCTTGCGGCAAAAGGTAAGTAATAACGTGTAGATGCATATTTCTATGGGCAGAATTGACGTCCTGACGGATGTTAATTTTTGCTTCAGCTGTTTTTGCCAACACTATCGGCAATCCTCATGGAAGGCTCGGAGGTGCCTGTTTTGGGTCCGTCGTCAACAGCGATGGACGCAGCACGCATGATGCTTATACAGAAGACTAGTGCCGTTATGGTTTGCGATGAAGCAGGTCGGACAGTGGGCATTTTCACGTCAAAAGATCTGATGCGGCGTGTGGTCGCTTCGTCGCTGGAACCCAATCAATGCGTGCTGTCGAGCGTGATGACACCCAATCCTCAAACAGCCACATTGGGGACAACGATCTTGGAGACGCTTCATTCAATGCACAACGGCAAGTTTCTGCACGTGCCCGTCTTCGATAATGGTACAAAACTTGTGGGTATAGTAGACGTCCTACAGGTCACGCGTGGCGTCATTCAGCAAATGGGCACGTTTCAGAACGTTAAAAGTGACAGTGTGCAGCCGTTGTGGGATCAATTTCGGAGCAGTTTGAAATACTCAAATGACTCTGCTGAGCACGAAGAAGAAGTCGAGGATGATGACTCGAATGTTGGTGTGGATGACCCCGATGGTGATGGGATTGACATTGCATCATTGGTGGGGCGTCAGTCCTGGAATGATTTTCAGTCGTCAACCGGAACAAGTGCTACAGGCGACCCAGCGTTGCTGGATGAGAACCCTCTTAACGAAGAGGAGCATGCACCTGATGTATTTGTCTACAAACTTGCCGATTGCTACGGTAATAACCATCGATTTACGAGCTCTGCTGAGTCAGTTAAGCAGCTTCTCGTGGATGTCCAGAACCGACTTGGTGACAATACTATTCGCCGAATCCTGTACGTCGACGACGAAGGCGACCACGTACGTTGCTGATGTCTGCACTGTAACTACTTCTAAGCTGACAACCTTTGATTGACATGTGGAATGGATACAGGTGCTGCTTTCCGAGGACTCCGATTTGAAGGATGCTGTGAATCGAGCGCGTACCTGGGGAAATAAATATATCCGCCTGATAGTTCCGCACTATCGGCTCGCTGTGCGTCGAGCGTTGGCACACAATAATGATACCGCGATCGGAATGGTCGTGTATGCTGCTGCCGTAGCTGCTCTAGCCGGCGCGTCGTTTTTTCTCAGTAGACGGAAATGACGTCGTTTATAGTGAGTGAAGGATAGTTTTATTACGTGAAGCAAAACGCAGCTTTGAATAAATATGAGCTGCTCAAAAGAAGGTATACTGGTCAAAATCAAGCTATTGCAATGGCCCCGCAGCAGCTTTCGAAGTAAGCTCTTTTTGGGAGGCTCATTGAGGACGAACGGAATGGATATGGTGTTCAGGAGGTGGTGATACGGGAAACCACTGCTGAAACGTGAATCGCACTGAAGAGTGCCAACAAGACTAACGATTTCCATGAAAAAAACTGCGGGAAGTAGTAGAAGAGCGTCCACAGGCCGTACAGGAAAATGCCTGTGAGAACCAGCAAAGAGTTTTGTGGGTTCAAAACCTTGAGATTCGTTTGGAGTGCTGCTTGCGGGTGGGGCATTGGGGCTGAATGCACGCATTACAACATCATTAGAATCCCCATATGGTTCAACGCGAGATGAAATTTTACGCACGGGCATCGGTAATGACGCAGTGGATCACACCGTTCTCCTCAATGCCGTACTCGCCCATGGAGCGACTGGGTAGTAGTAGCATGCCCATATAAATCAGTCTGATTTTCTTTTCATTTGCGAGCTGGTCCGTGAAAAACTGCAACGTCAAACAGTATCGGATAGCACATCAATGAGAAGAACTAATGCTCTCGATGACGCTAAAAGAAAAAACACCTTGCTGACAAAATCGTCAACTTGCTGTGTAGCCTTGAACCAGGCTGGTCGGATCTCTTCACCCTGGCGCAGTCGAATAGGCAGATAACCCTCGGGGGGCTCGTGCTTTATTGCCTCCTCCTCGTGCTCTGATCCCTCCGATTTCTGTATTAAAGCCCAAAAACATCAAAGGTAAGAGCAAAACCAGCCACACTTCAAACGAATGCAGTCATTGATCCTCACCGCTTCGGGTGTCGTCGCCAGTGGCGCGATGATTCTACGCATCCAACGTTGCAGAATAACAAGCAATTAGTTTCAGTGTCGACCACCAAAACGACAGCTCACACCACGTACTCTGCCTCGTCGTTCACAAGCTCCCATTCGTCGTGCAGAGCAGTAGGAGAAGAAGGAGGCGAAGTTGATGTATTCATCCGGAAGAGAGTGAGGCAAAGACGAAGGTTGAGCGAGAACTTCCGTCTTGACGCTTTTTCTGAAATGGTCGGAACATGGGATGGGATGAAAAAAATGTGTAAACACATAATGTCAAATATGGCAAACTTCAAGGTAGGTCGGAGTATTTTTGTCAATATAATTTAGGTAGCGTAATTTTGTATCGAAGGCACTCTATAGTTTAGTTCGCTGTCATAGCCATGACAGCCTTCCTGGAGCGCACACAGAAACTTCGCCAGCACATTGAGGCGCTGATCCGCCGGGACGCCATCAAACGCTCACTGACAGTGGATGATCATGCTCTTCGACGTCGCGTGGATGACTATTACCTGCCCATGTTCAGCTGGACGACGGAGGTCGTGGAGGCTGCGCAGAAGAAGCAGGGTGACGCCAAACACTGCGTCTGCATCGGCTTGAGCTGCCCGCAGGGCGGTGGCAAGACCACGGCATCCATGTACATGCAGGAGGCACTGGCGCTCATGGGGAAGAAATGCGCTGTTATGTCACTGGACGACGTGTACTGGAAATACGAGCAGCAAGTGGCGCTCGCCAAGGCCAACCCGGGCAATCCACTGCTTCAGGTGAATAGTGTATAAAACGCTTATATCTGTAACGAGGCTGATATTGGGCTCGATGCAGTATCGCGGTAATCCAGGCACGATGGATATCCCGCTCCTGATGGACTTGGTTTATGAGTGCAAGTCGTCAACAGGAGAGATCGCTCTACCACGCTACGATAAGTCTCAACACAATGGCCGTGGTGATCGTGCTCCCCTGTCGGACTGGGATCGCAAACAAGGTGCGGGAACACGTGCGGCGACAATAGCTTGGCGCGTGTTTGATAGTGTAGGCGATATTGCTTACAGGTCCGCTGGACGTTCTGTTGATCGAGGGATGGTGTATGGGCTTCCAAGCGATCGACGATGCTAGCCCCGAGCTAAGGTATGCTTGTGCTGCACTCCATATGTGAGAGTCTAACGGTCTTTGGATAACTCTGCATTAGTGAGCACATGAGGACTGTGAACAAGGAGCTTCTTGCCTTTGACAAATTCTATGAGGTACTGGATGGTTTGGTGGTGATCAAGATCGACAACCTGGACTGGGTATACGAGTACGTCTCTTATTTCCACTCTATAACTATCGTAGCATTGCATCTCTGATCGATCTTCTTCTTTTTTGCTGGGCAGGTGGCGTGAGCAGCCGGAGCAGCTCCTGCGGGAAGCCAAAAAGCCAGCCATGACTACAGATGAAGTGCGCGACTTCGTGGACCGATTCATGCCGGCGTACAAGACGTATCTCAAGGGGTTGTACGCCGAGCCGACGGAATCGACATCACCCTTGGCTAACGTACCGCGGCTCATTTTCTCCATCACTTCGGCGCGTGAACCAGCGGCTAAGCCCGTGGAGTTCAACTTCATATCCGAGGCGCTGAAGGATTAGATTCGACTTCGAGGTTTTGGCAATACAAACGTCCCTACAGTACTGTAGATTGCCGTGTACGTTTGTAACTCCAACCGATACATGTACTACAAAAATGAAACTATGTGGTAATTATCATGTTTATTGTCCGTTGTTCGAAACACTGCGTTTTTTTAGACGTCTCATCTTCATGCGGGCACCATTAAAACCGGTATGAAAATTTCTTGTCTAAAAGACAGTGCCATCACTCTTGATTTTGATCGGCGGGCCACCGTCGGCACGCTTCTCCTTGGCAATAACGCGACCAGCCTTCCAGCTCCCTCCCTCCAGCATCTTGAAGCAATCAGACAAATTCAAGAGCATTAGTTTACCGTGAGCAACACGTAGAAATGGAACAATACCTTGACGAGGGGGAACAAGTCAGCAGTGAAGTTAAGACGTCCAAGAATGACTTTGTGCAACTCGTCCAGAATCGCGACAGTGAGCGCTCGCCACTCGATGATCACTTCAGTGCTCGGGTCAAATTCGTCTGTCAGAATATTAGCAGACTTCGGTACCAACACACCAAAATCCACTAAGAGTCCTCCGTTGCGATATTCTGGTAGTCCTGTTACATACAATGAGGTCAGCAAAATTATACGAGCATATCGCGCCCCAGCACATGTACCAGTCATCAGCTTGAGATCAGTGATCTTAAAGCCAGCATCTTGAAGTGGCTCCATTAGTGAGTAGGTCATCCATTGCGATAGCTTGTGGAAGCTCACGAACTTGCCAGCCTTCTCATGTTCCGGCAAGTATCTACAATTAACACACTTCCAGTCAGCGTCACACCAACTTATTTTTTTTTAATTTTTCACAAATATCCACGCACGACAACTCCCACACATCGCCCATATTCTGACCGTCGATTTGGGTTCGACTCGCAGGCCAAATGTCCTGCAGTCCGTTCAGCACAGCCTTCCACAGATCCGTAACAGACACTTCACCACTCGCATTCTGGTGCTTGGTCAGGTAGTCCACCATATTCCCCGGTCGAATCGATCCATCCGCCCCCGAAAAGAATTCTGGATAATTCGAAATACTCTTTCCCAGGCGCTATAAAAACACACAATAAATCAGCGTCATCCACGTTAAAAGACAATAAAAGCAATCAATACCTTAAGCAGATCCGTCCTTCCAGCACAACCAACCAACGGGTTTGCATCCGTCTGCAATAAAACGCATAAAAATTAGCAAATATATCCAAACCCTAAAATATAGCCATTACCTACCACTTGGAAAGCATCCGAAATGGCTTCATCAGGCAAATTGGCCAGCGCTGTTGCATCCACTCGGTGCGGGTCCTTTTCTGGATCGACAGAGAAGTTTCCAGCTACAAACATGTGAAAGCTGGCAATGCCCAGACCTTCGCTGCGACTGTAAAAATCCTCAGTACCAGGTTCCTTATACTTCCATGTGGGGCCTGCCCCCGCATCCAACAGAACGCTGACAAGAGCCAAGTCCAGCAGACGGCGAGCCTTTTCTAACTTGTCACAATGCCAAGTTGACGTCATCTTCTCCACTCGTTGCGGGTTGCCAGTCTCGAAGTGGCGCCAGCGTGAGTGGAATGGGACATTCGCCTCGTTGGGCGTCGGGTACAATTGACGAATGACGCTAATGACATAGTCAGCTAAAGCTGGGACTTTACTCTCGACTACCGAGAAGTTGGGCAGCTTGTCTTGCTTGCCGAGGTCCAAGACGCGGTGGCAACCCTCGCGGATTGATGGGAGTGAGCGCAGATACGACACTTGGTTGGCAGGGGTCAGAGGCATCGTCTGTGGAAAATAAACGGTTATTGAGGGAAGCTGGGTGCAGTGAAGAAGATTGCACGCACCACTGTGGTCGAAGAGTAAAGCTTGTTTTGTTTTCAAAAGTGAATGTGAATGTTCGCATTCAACATGATCTCTTCTCGCTTAGGTACGCTGGCTCATCCGCATATAGGAACTGAAAGTGCGGGGGAGCTTGAACTTCAACTTAACATGCTATAATCAGGCTAGAAAACCCCGGGGTATCCGGATAACGCTAGAAAAAAAAACATTGACTACACTACCTATACCGGTTTTACTTTGAAGTGTATCTGAAGAAGATATCGTGTGACTTTTCGACATTTGAGATATACGGTACTTGTACCCGTATTAATGTTAATATCACCGAAAACGCGACGCCTTCTCAAGCTCGATGCATTCGTATGCTCCACAATTGTGGCTACTACTTCTTACCGTCCTTTTCGCATTACATGCCGTTAGAGCCGCAACCAAGAATGACGTATGGACAAAGTGTACTCGAAGTATACCGAGATGTTTCACTCGACCTCAGCAAGAACTGCTATGCTTCTCGAGCTCTCGCATTGTTCACGATCCAACCGCACCTGGACAATGCGCTAAGGTAGCTTTGGGAGGGAGGCCATTGCAGTCTGCGAAGGTGGCCTCGCGAGTGGAGATGCTGCGTGCTGTCTCTATTATCCAGCTCTGTTCAGGAGTTCAAGATACCGGCCCCGCACAATGTTGGACTGCGATTTCAGCCCAAATACGACAGCAAGTGCTTGCTACGTCGGTATCATCTAATACCGTAGCGGACTTAGATTCTAAGGCTGCCGCGATTCCTCTTGTCCAAGTTTGTAAAAATGCTCAAGACGATCGTCCAGCGCAGTGTTTACTACTTTGGTTCGAGATCAGTCGAGGCCTTAGCAGGCAAAATGCTCGAGAGGCAATCAAAACTGCGGTTGCATTATGCAAAAGGTTTAGTGGGCAAACGTTCGCTTTGAAGCTGTGTGTGAAGCAGGCTACACCCCATTTAAGAATCGTTATCGGTTCTCAGATCGGCGTGCTACAGCTTTGCCAATTTATTGGAGATGGTAAGAATCTACCTGCTGTCGTTGAGTGCGCCTCTAAACTCGGGAAAAAGCACATTTCGCCCAGTCTTATCGCCCAAGTTTGTAGTGGGGCCTCTGACGTTGCCCAGCCGCATACTTGCTTCGCGTTAGCGCAACAAAAACTCCGATGGATGAGCCAAGAAGTGCAAATGGCTTTATGCACGGGTGCTGTTGCTCATGCAGCAATTGTTCCGGTGAACTGCGCCCTGGAGATGCAGCTAACCGCACGAAGGCTGCTATCTTCCGACCCGGGTATCTTCGTCGCTAATTTGTGCAGCGGTGCTACGAATGCCACAATTGTCACTCGATGCCTGAAACTTGTTCCAACGCATGCTTTCACTGCCAGTCAAATTCTACGCCTTTGTGCAGCTTCCGCAATGGCACCTCAAATCTTTGAAAAGGGTGATGCAGTAAATGAATCACTTTATCCTACCAGGTGTGCTACTCAGGCTCGGTTGCTTCTACAACGATCTAGGTCCGTTTCAATTGGTGCTTCAAGCGACCAAGGCATGTCTGCATCTGCTGCCGCTGTTCAAGTCTGTGAGCAGGCCACGTCGGACGCGCCTAGCAAATGTTTAGCAGTTACGAAGCATGATCGAACACTGCCAACCACGCTTCGGGTGCAGCTTTGCCAGCGAGCCAGCTCCGATTCACCGCAGCAATGTTTTCGTTCGCTTCGTAAATTTATTAATGCGCGGCGTATGGATAACTACGATGCAGTGATGACATGCCAACAAGCCGAATCGATAGGACCCGCAGAATGTGTGGCGGAACTGTTTCACGCGATTGCCTCAGTAACGAGAAAGGTGGTCGCTCAGCTCTGCCATGCAGCAAAAGACGTGGAGCCTGCTCGTTGTTTCGCCGCGTCTCCTACTTTCTACGACGATGAACTGAAAGTGCTTCTTTGCAACCAGGCTGAAAGTGCAGCGCCAGCATTATGTGCGAAATCTGTGGTTACTCGATTTGCACATCAGCCATCTGCAAAAGTATCATTGTGTCGAGGTGCTACCACCGCCGCACCTGCAGCATGTGCAATGGAGGCTCCTTTTGGTATGGATGAAGAGAGCGTAGTTGAGCTATGTCGTTCAGCAAAGAATACGGCGCCTGCACAATGTGCCCAAGAAGTCCTGACGTCTTTGAACGTGCCCTGGCATCGAGTGGCTCAAGTTTGTGCAGGTGCCGCATCAACAACCCCAGGACGTTGCTTGGCGCACTATGTTCGGCATTCTCGTTTGCATTTTCGTGCTCTTGCTGACCATCAAGTTGTAGTGGACTGTCGACATGCTGTGGCACAGCCATCAGCATTAAGGATTACTAAAGCTTCGTACGCTTGTCCTGAACTTCGACCAAAGTGCCCCTTGCAGATTGTGGTGACCGTGCTGGATCAATACGGTGACCCCATTGTCGACAACCGCTACGATGACCATGATGCTGGTGTTGTTTATATGAACGCTGCATTTACCGGGAGCTATGACAAACAGCACGAGTACATGCACAGCGGGTTGCCAGCACTACAAGGATCGACTTATGCCAAGATCGTCAACGGATCAGCGGTCTTCTCGAACCTGATCTTCACTGAAGCCGGGGTATTCACTTTTACGTTTCGTGCTGGAGAAGGTGTTTCGGACGAAGTTGCTCGGGTGGTCGTGCATCCTGATCTCACTGCCGAAGCATTACAGAATCGTTGTGAGAAGCTCTTTACACATTTTCAGTGTAGCGCTGAGTCCGCTCCAACTCCGAAGCGTGACTACCAGCGCAATGACATTCAAATGTTGCTGTTGCCATGTGGGCTTCAGCTCAGTGCAGTCACATGCGGTGAATACTGGATGGAGAATATCGGCGGCCTCGCCTTCAGAGGCTTCTCCGCTACCAAATACGTGGTCTACGTCCTCCCACGCCCATTCTACGACCTTTTCACGCACGTAGCTCACTCATCATTGCTTCATTTGGTCTATGCTAACATTTTCTGTGGTTGTTATGACAGAAGCATGGACATCCCACGAGTGGGCATGAGCGCTTGGGCAGTGTTAGGACTGAAGGAAGGAGAAGCCAGACGCCCGGTTATCCGACGAGCCTATCATCAGCGATCTTTGGAGTGGCATCCAGACAAGTGGCACGCACTGGCGGCTTCGTTGCCTCCGATATGGCAACAGGAGCTTGGTGGAGTCTACGTCTTGATCACGCAGGCGTACGACCAGCTCACTTCCAGCAAAAAATTGGTTAAACCCCATCTTCAATACACAGAGTAATGATTTAGGTTAGAATGGAACCAATCAGACCCTCCAGTTTCGCCGATTGTGAGCTCAATAGGAAGGTACCATGCAAGAGGCGCTGCTAGCGATCCTTCGCGGCGTCCGCAATGGCTCGTTCTACGGCACCAAGGTGCGCGCTCCGCACGGTACGTCCCTTTCTCCTTGTATTTCTGCTCAGTGTCTATAATACCTGTAACCATCCTCATGTTTACTCTCTTTCGACTGCGAAGCGTTAGTGATGATCTTCCTTTTCCAGAAAGGCTCCATTCGCCAGAAGCTCCGTGGCGTCGTGCGTCTCACTTTCGAACACAGCAAGAACCTGGCTCTGTTCGTAGGTGTTTACAAGTCGGTGTTGGTGGTGTTGCGTGCGCATCAAGAGCACGCGCTCGAGCGCCACGTTGGTACGGGTGTGGGCAAACCTGGGGCGCACTGGCACGCGGCCGTGGCCGGCGGTATCGGCGGCTACTTAGTATGGGGCCGCTACTCGAGTGTGAACTTTCAGATCGTCATGTACTTGATGTCGCGAGTGCTCATCAGCCTGGTGCGCATGTTGGCGGCGAAGGGCTACCAGCCGTTCGCTCAGCACCGCTTCAAGCACGTATATCCTCTGCTGGCCACCGTGGTTTGGGCGAGCGTCATGTGGCTCTACGAGAACGAACCGCACTCGCTACACCCATCACTACTAAAGAGCATGCAATTTCTGTATGACGAGTCATGCCGCTGGAAGGACGGCCTCGTGGAGTTTCTTCCGTCGCCAGTCACGACCGCCGTCTTCTTGCTGACATGGCTGCGCTTTTGAAAAATCGACGGCTACTGATCACAGTTTCGTCCCAGCTGCGAAGCGCTTTCCTACAGCAGCGACGAGTCTTCACGCACCCGTCGCACTGCTTGTTCCGGCGGAACTTCCGCCCTCTCTCGCCTCTCTTCGTCAGCTTTAACGCGACCCTAACTTCAAGCAAATTATAGTTGATATTTTGTTGGTGGAGCCTTGCACGATAAAAAAGGGCAACCAACGTGTATTAATTTCGCAAAAGCAAGCATCTTGAAGATGTCTTTCAGTGTGAACGTGGAACAGTGTCAATAAAGCCAGCGTCGAACTCCGTCTCAAAATCTGGCGGTTTGTTATTTCTCTAAAATACGAGATAATGACAGCTCTTTTTTTAAAATAAGCACAGGTACAGTACTATAATTGTGACTGTGACACCATACTGGTAGTGTGTAGTAGCAAACACATGCACCAGAACATGGTGCATGAACAAAAAAAACAATGAGCTACCGCCAACCGTGCGAAATGACATAAGGGAAATGCCAGAATGATCTAAGTGCTCAAACGAGTCCATTCTCCCCGATTACGTTTCAATCATGTTGACATGTAGGGAGGAATACGATTCTGGTATGACTACGCAAATGTACAAGTAGAGGACGCGTCATACAAATCACAAGTCAAGAGGAGCGCATGCGACGCCCTAATAAGGCTCGTTTTTGTGCTCCTGTCACTTGTTTTCCGCAGTCTCCAGTTTTCATCTGCGGTAAATATCGCAGTACAGTAAGCTTTTGTGAGGGCGTGCGGCGCATGGGCGATTTATTCCATTTCTGCTGGAAACCCGAGACACGCCGGTACGACAATTGAAGTGGAACGAGCGTCCTCACCAAGACCATAAACCGATTGGAAGTGAAGGGAAGAGGACAGATTGGCAAAGTTAAATACAGGTTCACAGGAACAGATAGAACAGCAAATGGGGAACGTCTTCAGCACCAGTAGCACGAGCGACACCAGCTCAACTAAGCTTGATCAGTCGCCGCCGCCCTCCGTGAGGAATCCCGATGAGAAACAGAACTCGATGTCAGACACGACGATGTCTTCCTCTCAGGACAGCGACGACAGCAACGATATCATCTCTGGCCAACGCAGGCGAAGAGAGAGCTCCGAGAACTCAGCAAGGTCCCCGGATACGACGTCTATGCAGCACACCAATGGCGCGAAGGGTATGAAGAACCCTGCTACATTGCCACTGTCATTCACGAACGGCGTGCTCACCTGGTTCATGTCTTGCGCAGGCCGCCCTACCAACACAAGCTACGCAGATGACCAGTTGGACTACGACGAGCGTTACTTGATCGAGCAGAAACATCGAGCTTTTTGGGAGCTGGTGCAGCGGATCCTGGAGCTCAACGACGTGGTGCTTATGATTCGCCTGCTGCTCGACTTTTTGCAGGACGATCTCGGTGCGGCAGCGGCTGCAGTCTTCCTGGTCGATCAGAATTCGCAGAATATGTCCCGCATCACGCGTGGCACACCGACTCAGTCCGGTTTGGCCCCGTCTCGAGGACTAGTGGGCGAGGCGTTGAAGTCGCGGGTAGCACAGATTTTAGTACACTTTAGTTCGGAAGAAGGATACGACCCAGATGTGGATTTGACTCAGGAATATCCAGGACAGAAACTATTCTGCGTGCCATTGATGGAGCACGAGTCGGTGTATGCGATCATCGAGGCCACCGCTGCTCAATCTACGCGACGTGTGATGGACGCGCTCCACGTGAAGCTATTGACGTGGCTCGGACCGATTCTGAGCTCGTGTATGCGGAAGTGTATTGAGTTTCACGACGTGCTGCTTTCGGAGCGCACGCAGAAGGCTCTACTGCATATTATTAGCTCGTCGGACACTGAGGATACGGTGTTAAATCTCGTGGACGGTGTGATCGATGGAGCTTGTCATATCACGAAGGCTGAGCGTGTCACGTTGTTCATGGTTGACTGGGAGACAGACGAACTTTGGTCCTTGTCGTCCAGCTACTGCGACGAGACCCTACGAGTTCCTCTCCAAGCGAGCATGTTAGGTCTAGCTGCCACAACGCAGCAGACGCTCAATGTCCGAAACCCAAAGACAGATCGACGTTATAACTGGGTGACAGACGAGCGTAAAGGTGTTGACACGCGCTGCGTACTGTACGTCCCAGTGGGTGTTCAAGAATCTGCACAGAATGCAGAAGGGAGCTCTGCTGGTAGTAGTCGACCCATCGGTGTGCTGGAGATCATTAACAAGGTGGAGGAAGAAGTGCCAGCTGGGATGACTACAGGAAGCTGCCCAGGATTTACTTTTGATGATGAATGTGCTCTGGAAGCGTTCGCATGCGAAGTCGCAGTCATCCTACGTCGACGCAGTAACGAAATTGAGTACATCAAGTTGCTGGCGGACACGCGGGCTGAGCAGGTTCTGGCGAAGCGAGCTCGAAGTCAAGTAAATCTTTTGGAGTGCTACACAAGCTACGCATCTGCATCTCGCGCTCATCCTGAAGCTTGTCTTCGCAATTCGTTCGTATCCAGTGATCGACACGTGGCAGATTGCCCCGAGTGCGCAGCTGCTGCTAAGTTAGAGGCTCGCGGCAAGCGGCCGACTGAAACTTCTCTCGACGTTGCTACGGAAGAGGTGAGCGATCACGTACACCCCGAGGATATTGTAGAGCAACGTATTGGTAAGATGGTTGGAAGCAAGAACTACAATTCTGGACGCTTGGGCTACGAATTTTTGGGGAGCGATGCCAGTATTCCGTCCGGCTTGCTGTTTAGCGCCCCAGCAGGGTCGCGGTTCCCGTCGTGGGATTTTAACGTATTTACCACGGACACGACAGATCTCCCCAAGTTATTGGAAGAGATGTACCTGGATTTCAAGGTGGACGAGGTGCTGAACACGACCAAGCATCGTCTACAGAACTTCATTGTGGCCATGAAAGAACACTACCACCCGAACCCGTTCCACAACTTCCTACATGCCTTCTCTGTCGTCCACGCAGCCTACCTGCTGCTCAGCACAACAGACGCAGGTCAAATGCTTCAGCCGTTGGATATTGCTGCTTGCCTCGTTGCGTCACTTGGTCATGATGTCGATCATCCGGGCCACACAAACGACTTTGAAGTGAAGTCTGGGTCGCAGTTAGCAATGCTTTACAGCGACGAGTCTGTGCTGGAGCACCATCACGCTTATACGACATTCCGCCTGATCTCTAAGGAGAAGAACGCCAATATCCTGCAGAATCTGACCCCTGTTGACTACCGTCACTTCCGCAAAATGGTGATCACGGCGATTCTGGGCACGGATATGGCCAACCACTTTAAGTTCTTGGAGTCGATCGAGAAGGTTCTTCGGCCGGCTAGTCACCACGTTGACACAACTGCGATTTCATCTGCTAAGCGTGATAACTCGAGCACAGCTATTATTGCGGTTAGCAGCGGCGCGTCAGCAAAGGATCAAGGGAAACAAGGACCTGCGATATTGACAGTGTTGCGTGATGCTGTCATGCAGCCAGAAGGGACTACGATAAGTACTCCCCGTGGAACGAGTAATTCCGCACCGAGTAGTTTCTACTCGACTGCTGGTGCGAAGTGTACTCCCGGTCGCACGTCGAGTGGGAGACTGACGAAAGGCGGCTGGGTGTTCAATGGAACTGTCGATGAGAGGATATTCCTGGTGAAGACGCTAGTTCATGCGAGCGATCTGTCGGGTCAAGTGTTCCCGAAGCCTATCGCTTTGAAGTGGAGCAACATGATCTCGAAGGAATTTGCGTACCAGGCACTGATAGAGCAGGCTGAAAACATCTCGATCTCGTACAGAAACATCGATGACCCTCTGAAGATGGTCGAGGGTCAGCTCTTTTTCGCGCAGAAGATCGTGTCACCTCTGTGGGACCTCATGTACATCATGTTCCCTGATATCGACGAGTGCATGTCGAACTTGAAGTCGAATGTTGCGCATTACGAGCAGGAGCTGCAACGTCTTAAGGACGCGCGTTTCGAGGAGGGTGTCAGTGCTGATAGCATGCGTCAAATGCGCGACGAGTTGGAGCGGCAGTATGAGCAAGAGAATAGCCATGAGCAACTCAACAGGAGAACACGTCGTGACTCGATGTGCGGCTGCGAAGACGAGGGTGTGGCAGTGCCAGGACTTGCCAGACATAACCCTGCCAAGTTCAATTCGTTCCGCACTATTCCAGAGGACGACAGTAACAGCAACAGTAATAGCGAGGTCGGAGATGCGGAGACTGCTGTCCGGGCTAGTGTAGTAGCAGCAGCGGAAAAGTCTCGTCAGACGCGCTCAAGGGCAAGCAGCGTTAGCAGTAACAGCAGTAGCGACTTGGAGATAGACGAGCAATCACTCGTCGTGTATGAATAAAATGACTTCTAGTTTAAGTTATTTTGTTATTCAATTCGAGTTTGTTCTGGATAACATACAGAAGTACAGGTGAACTTGGGTCTAAGGCTGTTGGAGCGCAGTGCTTGTGGTAAAAGAGCGATGAGAGCACACCAGATCTCGTCGACACTCGAAGCAGTGCTTCGTTTTACCAACGACATGCTCGGAGCAGAAGTATCCGTCGCAGCGTGAGCATTGAACGGCTTGTGAGAATAGTGCGAAGACGGAGTGGCACTCGCGAGCATTGCAATACCATTCGGGTCGATCGGGAAATTCGAGCAAAGGGCGTGTGGAAATCGGCCGAGTTGGCGGGCGCCCAATATTAGTAGTGTCGGCATCTTGATCTTGTGCAGGATCGGTCGTTGAAGTGGCATCTTCAAACTTTATCTCGAAGCGAGGTGATCCCAGCCACGACATTGCTGGTGAGGCTAGGAACGCTGGCGAGCTTAAAAACTCGAGTGAGGATGTTTCAGACACGCTACGGCTCATCCCCATCACGGCGCTCCCCCCGCGACTGTATGTCGATAAGGAAGTCGAGGTTGACGTGCTAGACCCCCTTGACCGACTGAAGCCTAGCTTTGACGAGTCTAATGCCTCTTCCTCTTCGTTGTTGTTCTCCACACCGTCATCAAAATCGTTAAGCACGGTCAACGTTGGCTCCGACAACCGACGATCCTGGCCTAAACCGGAGTGGGTAACTTTTGGACATTGATGCTTGAAAATACACAGAGCATGTTGCGGTTTACAGCAGAAGCGAAACTCGCAGCGGCCGCAGACTGCCGTCTCGAGTGCCAGCACGTCAAACTTTGTGTTGCAGTACAGACACACCTCTTCTTTCTCTAGTACAAGCCGTGCCGCCGTCGTATCACGTCGCTTCCAGCGATGTGCTAGCTCCAGCGGCGAAAGCTTCCGCATACTGGTCTCCTGCATACGTGCGCCGTGGACAAGCAATAGACGCACCATGTCAGGCTGGTTCCGGATTACACTAAAATGTAGAGGAGTAAGGCCGCTATCGTCCCGGTTGTCAACGTCGGCATTGCACCGTTCGATCGCCAGACACGCCACAGACACACGTCCGTACCAGATCGCGAAGTGAAGAATCTCGTTCGCCAGCACGACACTTGCGGTACTGCTATGGTGACGGCGAACCACATGGTCTTCAAATAACTGGCGCACCAGGGTACCGTTACCTGATCGGATAGCGTCTGCCAGATCCGGTGATAGTGTTCGATGTAGTCCGAAGCCACTAAGTGTTGATGCTGACTCTTCTTCGCCATCCGCTGAGCTACTATCACTGCTAGAAGCGCCAGCGTCACTGCTAGAAGATGCTACAGCTCCAATGGTTCGGATAAAATGATCTCTGGAAACATGCGCAGTAGTATCTTCACGGTGCATTTTGGGATTCGGTCGAAGCGCAAGAGCCTGCAAGATAACCTGGTATGGATCAAGCTCGCGTACGAGAGGCTTGAATTCGCGTAAGAAATCCTCGAACGTCATGCACATGAGCTTGGCCTACAGCAGTTTGAGAATAGCTAGTCCGGCGCGCAAGAAAATGTCTTGTACGCCCACGAAGAATAGATCAAATATGGCGCATGCGAGGTCCGTCTTCGTTGATAGAGAGAAAAGAGTTGTAAACCATTCGATGCCGTACATGGGAATAGCGAAGCCTTGTGCCAGCATGTGAGCATGCAGCTTGGGCAAATCGCGAATGAACATTAGCTCAAAGTGTTGGAGATACTCGTCCAGGAAAGTAGAGCTGCGATGGTAGATCCCCGCAAGATGGCGCTTTTTCAGCATATAGAGGAAGAGTGCGTAGGCGTCTGCTTCCGACAAACCTTCAACGAGGAATAAAGCCGCGATAAAGTTCATGCCCTGACAGTAGCCGTCCTCCGCTTCTGCGATGGCGTTCAGCACTCGGAATAATGCGCTCTGCTGAGCAGCAAGTTGGTGTTGGTGGCTGCGCTCGAAAATGCTGAAGGTGCGAGTGACATCGCGTCCGATAGCGCCCGAGCGCTCGTACTCAGGTGTGGAGATAAGGTAATAGATCTCTCGATGGCGACGCATAAAGTCTTTAGGCAGCATGCGCATATGTGTCCAGGAGATGCCACCCGTGAGTGAGAGCAAAAGCTCCCGCTCCGATTGGTCCGTGAAGTTGAACTGCTTTACCACATTGCGCCAAAACAGCTGGCGCTTCTTTTCAGGAACGACGTCCATTTGCACCTCCCCGGGGCTTTCTGCCTCGCACAGATCACAGTTTGAGTGATGTCGCCGTCTTGCGTTCGGCAGCGGCGTGGAGATAGAAACCAATTCGGCTGGAACCATCGCGACCCGTTGTAGGCGCTGTTCGCGACTGCTCACAAAACGCTTCGTGCTGTCTCTTGCCGATAAGCGGCTTGTTGCACAATGACGACGGTCTCAGCTTTGCTCTCTCGCGCTGAGCTCGGCGCTTTCCAATCCTCTGCGCGGGCAGCGTTCCACGTCCGTTTCTCGCTGCTTCGCTTCAACAGACACTCTCATTTTTTTCGCCAATGAGAAATTCGTAGCTGTGACATTAACGCAGATTGGCTGAAAAGTCGTAGCTTTGTGCATACTGTACGGCCATCAGGACTACAAAGAAAAGATGGCGGCAACAGTGACATCCAAGCCCGCACGCGGCGACGAGGCCGAACCGGCGCGCGAGAAGCTTCCGCTCAAGCCGCAGGTAGTTCGCATCGAAGTTCTGGGAGACGAGAAGGTGGGCAAGACGTCGCTCATCTGCTCGCTAGTGTCGCGTCACTTCAGCGAGAAGGTGCCGAGCGTGTTACTCAACGTGCAGATCCCGGCCGAGGAGAGTGACGAAAATGTCATCATCTCCATCACCGACACTTCCTGTGCGTGATATTCTATTGCAATAGTTTTTATTGTATTCGTCTATTTACTTGATTTGTTGTAATTGCAGCCCGCGTATCCGACTTGATGCGCGTGACGAACGCGGCCAAGCGCAGCGACGCCATCCTACTGGTATATGACTTAACGAGGCCCGAAACCTTTCAGCGGTTGCGACGCTGGCTGGACTTCATTGCCAAGAACAAGGAGATCCCCGTCGTACTGGTTGCTAATAAAGTGGACATCAACGCTGTCACGCCGACCACGGACGGCCCATACGCAAGTCAAGTGCGGCACCTGGTTAACACATATCCCGTAAGTTGTAATTTTATCCTATTGCTGCAGACAGACGGATACCGACTGTGGTTGCTGTAGTTTGTGGTATCGGAGGTGGAATGCTCTGCGAAGAATTTCACGCAGGTGGCACAAGCCTTCTTCTTGGCTCAGAAGGCGGTGTTGTATCCAGTTGCACCACTGTACAACGAGAAGAAGCGGGTAAGGATTAGGAAAACACTGCGAGTGGTTGTGTTGCTTGTTTGTTCTAACGTTTAGTGAGTTTATGTATTGCAGCAATTGCAGCCAAAGTGTCGCAAGGCCATCAAGCGAACATTCCGCTTGTATAATCGTGATCGCAGCGGAATCCTCAGTAGGGAGGAGCTGAATGAGTACCAGTACGATTGCTTTGGAGTGCGTCTTCTCTCTGCGGAGATTGATACGCTGATGGACTATCTTTCGTCAGTGGAACCGTCAGGAGTAGCTCCAGATCGCAGTGGACTTTTTGTAGATGGCTTTATCTATCTGTGGTGGCTGTTTATCGACCGCAACCGACCAGAATCAGGCTGGCAAGTCCTGCGCAGTTTAGGATACAACAACGACTTGCACCTCGAGATTCCGCCCGAGCGTCTTCAGCTGCCGCCGTTCGAAGACGACCAGTCCGCGCAGCTCACCACTCACGCTATCGAGTTCCTAACGAACTTATTTCGTCAATTTGACGCAAATAAGGACAACAATCTTGCCGAGAATGAGATTGAAGACATTTTCTCCATCTGCGAGGACGAAAGTGCGCCATGGACGACGTGCTCAGCCATCTCGTCGCCGTTACTGTACGAAAGAACCCTGGTGGATGGCAAGCCTACGTTGTCGCTAGCAGTATGGCTCGCGTGTTGGGGCTTCGTTGCGCAGGAGAACCCACAAAAGCTGCTTGAAACGCTGTTCTATCTGGGCTACAACGACAAGCTTTTTCCTGCAGTTGAGTTTCTCAAGTACGTAATGCATAGTGAACAGGGGAAACCGACTTGAAACTTCGTCTAACGGCCGATTGTTGGTGTATCGTGCGTGTGCGCAGGAGTCGGAGCTTAACGCGCAAGGTTGCGCGGATTGAGCGACACGTAGTCTCGTGCTACATTTTTGGTTCGCCAGAGTCAGGAAAGGAGCACTTTCTGCAGACTTTTGTTGGCGGAAGAGAGCCAGCGTCAGTAGACGAGGAGCAAATCATTCTTCGTGCCATCGGTGCTGTCCCCGACCGAGACACCACGAAATACTTGTTTGTATGTGTCAAGTAGTCCTAATTGGATGTTGAGCTTGCGAAATATGACCGTGTGTTTTGCTTAATGCACGTTTGCAGATCACAGAGGCGTTGTCAGATGATGAGATTGAGATGAAGGCGGATGTGCTGCTGTTGGTGTTGAACCCTGAGGATGAACTGAGTAAAATATTCGTAGAGGAATTGGACAAGAAGCTACCTCCATCAATTCCGCGTGTGGTGATTAGCTACAAGCCAGAGACTCGAAACGAAGACGTGGAGGTTGCCATTGATGGTGCTGACGAAAGCAGTCCCCTTGTGAAGGAAGATCCTGTCGATTTTGCCATTGATGCGACGCTGAAGCAGTATCCGACGTCTCTGAAGTGCTACGAGGCGCATTGCGTCAAGGATGAGGTCGCCGGCGTCCTCGTGGCTACTGCATTGCGGCCGTAAGTGCTGTTGCATTGCGTATGGTTTTCAATAGGGGCTGGTTTGTTGACTGTTGCGTGTGAATGTTCTACAGACCCAAGAATGCGCGATCCAAGTCGTCAGGCATTTGGCTGCCCGGTCGGAAGACAGGTATGGGCATGATTGGGCTAACTGCTGCGGCTGTCGTTGCGTACGTCGCGAAACCGGAGGAGAGTAAGGCAGTCTTGAGCGACTTGGCGTCCAGAATGCACCTGAAGTAAGCGGAAAGCAAAAGAGTAGTTCAAGCATTGTACTGATCATGTCCCTTGGATTCGAGCGATTGCTCCACTTTTTGTATTAGACTGAGATGAACGTTTGAAGCTATAAAAACCTGTTGTCTTGGCCGTAATCAGAATGCAAATCGGAGCCTAAACACAGCAGCGATCTCCTTAAAAATGCATTGCACATTGCCAAGTTCGGATCCAATTCATTTTTATACAGTACTGCACCGCCCTTGGACCTTTGGTCAGCAAAAACTTCCGGATGTAATGATTCTGAATAGGGGGTTTCAAAGTTGTCATTAATTAGGATTTTTTTTGGTGGAGATGAGCCTCATTTTTGTCGAAAAATGAGGGGGCTTTCAGCTCTGAAACACCACTAAATTGCCACAAAAACCAGATAATTAGCTTGTAACCCGTAACCCCGCGTGAACGAGTCGCAGGGCGTGAACGAGTTGCCGCGCGTGAGAGCGTGAAGGAGTTGCCGCGCGTGAAGGAGTCGCTGCGCGTGAACGAGTCGCAGGGAGTGAGGGCGTGAAGGAGTTGCCGCGCGTGGAGGAGTTGCCGCGCGTGAAGGAGCCGCCGCGCGTGAAGGAGTCGCCGCGCGGTGATGGGTGCTGGTGAGCAGGCCCCAATAGGCAACAGTTCAGTGATACGAACTCAAAGGGGAACTCACGCGCGATGCACCGTAGCCCGGAGCACCAAGCCGAAGTGGCGCAATTCGCGGTCCACACGGGCTCCACAAGATAATTTCTTCCTGGCTGGTGTTGTGTGATTCTGTTGGATTAAGGCTCTACGAAAGATCTTCATGTGGATCTGTGGCTTGCTACAGCGGCGCAATTTGGTCAACAAGTGACAAAGCTTCGTCTTCGGTCTTGCCACGCTGCAGAAGTTGCAGAAGCAACTCCTTGCGCACAGCCGATTGCGCTTCCCTGAACCGAAGCTGGTGCTCATCCCGTCTTTCTTCCTGCTATCTGATGGCGCGGGCTTCGCTGACGCTGCTCCCTGATTTTCCTGAACACCTTAAAGTAAGATGTCCAGCGGCTTTGGCATGTATAAGCATCCCATCGCTCGGTATACTTAGCCGGTATCGGCGAACCTGCATCCGCAAAAGTCTTCAAGCAAGATGTAAACACGTACTCTGCCATTTGACCGAAGCCTGAAATCTTTGTGCGCGCCCCTCCAAAGCCAGCAGAGTGGTCGTCATTTGCCTTGCCCACAATCACATTGAAATTAGCCGGGTTTTTCAGCCATTCCACCATAAACTGCCTCTGCAGTAAGGTGGTGTGGCCACCCTTCTGGCCCTTTTGGCGTGCCATGCTGTACCCTTCGCTTCCCAGCCACCAGATTCGAAAGTAACCAGGTTATATATTTAGCGGCGTACCCCTAAAAATGAGAGCTCAAAATATCAGCTGGAAAAATGCGTCTCGGGAGGCGCATTTTTCGACAAAAATGAGGCTCCGCCAAAAAAATCCTAATTAATGACAACTTTGAAACCCCCTATTAGGATTAATTTTGGCGGAGATGAGCCTCATTTTTGTCAAAAAATGCGCCTCCCGAGACGCATTTTTCCAGCTGATATTTTGAGCTCTCATTTTTAGGGGTACGCCGCTAAATATATAACCTGGTTACTTTCGAATCTGGTGGCTGGGAAGCGAAGGGTACAGCATGGCACGCCAAAAGGGCCAGAAGGGTGGCCACACCATCTTACTGCAGAGGCAGTTTATGGTGGAATGGCTGAAAAACCCGGCTAATTTCAATGTGATTGTGGGCAAGGCAAATGACGACCACTCTGCTGGCTTTGGAGGGGCGCGCACAAAGATTTCAGGCTTCGGTCAAATGGCAGAGTACGTGTGGTGTAGTAGAACACACAAATACCGTCAGATGTGGATTCCTTACACAAACCACAACAATTCGCCGAGTTAGGTCGGCGGTTGTATGGCCTGCGCAGAGGGTGGTCCCCTCGCGGTCCGGCCCTTCCGGGACAGACGAGTGGCTCGCTTCCACTCGGTTCCGACTAACCAAGTCAGATCACTTCCGAGGCTCCGCCGAGTTTGATTCGGCTGAGCTCGTTCACAACCCTGTGCCCTCCACCAAAGGATGGACGACGGCGCGCGAGCGCTTTTACAGGTCACCGAGCGCAGAGGCTGCTCAGCTAGAAGTGTTACGGCACCCGGGCTATCCGACGTACCGGCCCGCTGAGTATGCGGGACTTTCTTTCGCGCGTAGCGAGACTTTGTCCTACCCGGACCGACCTAATCTCTTGGCGCTACCAGTCAATACCCTACAAGCTATGCCTCTCGAGTATTGACGGCAGGCATAATCCAGCCCTATGCAGGGACTTACCGGAAAAGTGTACACGTGTCTTGGACTAGGAAAATTCTGCTCTGTTATCTTCTGGGAGCCCTTTCGGCTCCCCCTATTTAATCCTATGCTTCTCATACAAATATCTAGTGAAATGTAGTCGTTTCGGATCTCTACCGACCCTTCAGCTGAGTTCCGGCGACCGTTGAGCTCAGCGACTATCCGGATAGCATATCCGGACAGATCGCCGAGTACTTACCGTGATCCTTTGCTCCTAAGCTCTGGGTTATCAGACCGAGCTGATTCTTGACCTAAAGTAGGTTGGCGTATGGTCGAATCTGGAAATCCCTACACCACAACTGCCCCGGTTATGATACGAGCCGAGCTGGTGAGTGTCTTAATCCTTCATTTGGTTCTGCCACCGTTGGTCCATACTCGGCTGATGACGTCTCGCGGCTCTCCACCACCTTCTTCGGTACGTTTGTTGCTTCCGCTGTCACTCCCTTGGCAGCTCCTTACTCCTCGCTTGTTACTCCAGCACAACTCGCGGCACCATCATCCTTCTCCAACTCCTCGTCGAGGTGAAGGCGTGCCAGCTGAGTCGATTCCCCGATCCGTCGGTGCTCGTGGGGTCAGCGACCGGCTTGAAGCTAGGTTGGTCGACCTGACAACTTCCCATGAGTCTGATGCGGAGTCGGCGGGGTCTTCTCGCGCGCGCCTTCCTGGTCCACCGAGCTTGCCGGGCGACACCACTTCGGGCGCCACCTTCCAGTCAAGCTCGGCTGCTCCAGTGAGTCTTGACTCCCTCATGGCCAGGGTTAACGAGCAAGGGTACGAGCGCCGAGAAGAATTGACCTTCTTGGCGAGGCTCATGGCCTATGGATTTACTCGTTCCGTGGAGCCTTCCGATCCCGTACAGCGGCGAGCGATCTTGCACGCCGCTTCTGCGGGGGAACTGTTGGACATCTTGAAAGGCAACTACGCCGCTCTTGATTATCCACAGATCATTGGCGATCTCCGAGCTGACAATCAAGCTGTTCAGGAGGAGAACCGCGCACTGACTCGGCGACTGGACTCGCTTGCTCTCAGCAATGTCGACTTGTCAACTCAGCTCTCGTCGGCTCAACAGCAAGTGTCTCGATTGGAGGCTGCTGCCGCGCAGTTGGCTAATCTCCTTGCTTCACTGCGAAAGACTGTAGCTCTTAGTGAGGCAAAACTTGCTCGGGCTATCGCAGCTGAGCAGAGCAAGGTTGACGCTGCGTTGGGTCAAGCCCAGCTCCATCATCAGCAAGTCTTGGATCGAGACGCTGAGATCGACGTCCTTCTCCGATCAATTTCCGAGAGGGATGCGGCGTTTGTCACTCTTCAGGGCATCGCTTCCAAGCACTTCGAGCAGCTGCAGGAGTCGGTGCGGTTGTACAGCTCCACCGGCACTCAACCTTTGCGGCACGCTCAGTCGGTGATCGCTGAGCAGCGGGCTGTAATCTTGCGACAGAAGCGACTCATCCGTCGGAATGGTATTACTCCGATGCACGATCCTCACATGGCTGCTGCTGCTGGCGGTGGCTTGCAGGTTCCTGGACTTGATCCGTCCGACCTTCTCCTCAACGCCCGGCTGTGTCGTGTCATGGAGTCTCGCTTTCTCAACATCCCAGCTGGTGAAACTCGGCGGTTGGAGTTGATTGTCCATCCTCGCCGAGATGCTCCAGTGGCGAGTTCCGTTATCGGTCCTAGTGTGGCTCTCTCAGCTAGTCAAGCGTCTTCGGTGACTTCATTGGCAGACTCGGCTGCGGATCCAGTCAGCTCAGCGGCGGCTACGATCCAGGCTGAGCCGACTCTTGCCCAGCTTCACAGTACGCCTTTGGCGAACTTGACTTCGACTCAGCGGCTTCGACGTTATGCCAACCCCAAGTCTCCCACTGCTGCAGGTCCTCGTCATCGCGCACCGGCGCCGCATCCGCCTCAGCCGTACGCTTGTCCACTTCCCGGTGAGGATGGACACGAGGCTATCAGTGCCCTTTTGCACTCAAGTTCTCCTCAAGCTACTGTGTCCGATGGAGGAAGGCCCCGCTCTGGAAAGTCCCGTCGTCGGACTCGGCTGAAGAAGGTTCGTCACCTTCAGCTGAGCTCTGCTACTCAGCCCGCTGTCTCTGCTCGCTCTGAAGACGACGATGACGCTTCAAGCGAAGCTGAATTCGAGTTTGAGTTTCCGTCTGAGCCGCCCGCCGACACCGTTCCTGCGGTTGCTTCGACGACTTTGGCGGGTTCTTCGTCTTCCGGTCCTCCGGTGACTTCGCCAGTTGCGGCTACTCGCCCACCGCCGGTATCTTCATCCGATGTCGTGGCTTCGTTGCCTGTCCCGACTACGAGCGTTTGTGCCCCAGGCTCGACTTCGCCCATCTCCGCTGGGTTGCCCCAGTCAAGTGCACCGCTCAGCGTCGTGTCAACGGTGGTTGGGCGCATCCAGTCGTCCTCTGGCCGATCTTCTCACGCCTCTTCTTCTCGGGGTCTGAGCGTATCCACTACGCCGACTGACCTAGTGACTCCGGCCGTAAGTGTCCCTAGGCCGTCTCTCCCTGCGGTTCCGGCCGTGTTGATGTCCCCGTCTGGGCGCCCTATCCGGAGATCTGCTGCGACCGCCCGCACTGTGACTGCTCAGCTGCTTGAGGACCTCGACGCGTCTGACGACGAGGTGTTAGGGCCTGGTGATGGTTCTGCACCGTCCACCGGCTCGACGAATCCTGCCGCTGGGTCGCTCTCGGGTCCCATTTCTTTATCCGAGAACTCGGCTGGCAGTCCCTCCGTTTCTGACTCAGCGGCCGAAGATGCTCGTCGTTCTGCCAATGCGAGGAGTCTTCATGCGGCAATCTTCGGCTCTGACGACGAGATGAGTGATGAGTCCTTGCCGCCGAGTGATCGCCACTCCTCATGGCTCTCATCGAAGGCTTCTGGTGACGGGACGAGTTCTGCTTCTGCGCCGGCTTCGAAGAAGCAGCAGCATCGCAAACGTCGTGCCTCGTCGAGTCCTACCGGTCATCGGTCGAAGCGATCCAAGAAGCACTTGAAACACAAGAAGCATCACAAGACGCACCGACACCACAAGCATCGGCAGCTTACGTCGACTCCTGATCCAGCTCCGGCTCAATCCATTCCGGCTGCTCCTTCGCCGAGTAGGCTCCCGGTAGTGTCGATTCTCTCTCAGCCGAGTTCGACTGCCTCACGTCCGGCTTTGGTCGCACTACCCAGCGCTCTTACACTCTCGCTGGCGACGTTACGGACTCGAGCCTCGCAAGCGGTGTCCAAGGATTGTCGCTTGACTCTTCACATGGCTCAACTCCGCGAGGTACCATTTATGCTTTTCGGCTCAGCCCGTTGTTGGAATGCATTATTGGATACACTGAGCGGAGGGGTGCAGATGGAGCTCGTAGGAGGCAAGAGTCGTGTGCCCCCTACGCCGTGTTCTCTTGACGGAATTCGAGCTTTCATGGCCGTTTTCGATCCGAGACATCCTTGTCAACGTCTTCGGCGGATGCTCCCTGAGCTTCCTTTCTTCTTTTCTTCGTCGATACTGGAGGAAGCTCGGCGGTGTTTGGCTTCTCAGACCCGACCTCGAACTTTGATGCAAGTTCTTGGAGATATGTGGGTGAAGCTTCGTGGTGACAGTCCCTTGGACTCGGCGGGAAGGCCCATCCAGACAGATGGCCAGATGACCCGTTATTTCGTAGCTCTCTATGAGCGTCGTCATTGGATCGCCGAGTCAAGTGTGTTGATGGGTCTCCATCCTGACGTCAACCCGGCTGCCACGCCCGCCCAGCTTGCTGAGGTGTACGAGCTGTGGCTGGTGTACAAGCGCGAGCGTAAAACGTCGCAGTGATACCCTGAGATCTTTGGTTGTCGCTGTCTACGACCATCTTTACTCGGCGGTCACTCAGAAGCTCGGCGATGAACCCGCTCCTCTTGTGAACGCAGAGGTTTATTTCGATCCGTCCGTTCCCCATTACTCTCCCGTTAACCTTTCGTGGGTCCCCTCCGGGAGAGACTGGGTCCAGTGTGCTCACGATGTGGATCTAGCCGAGCCCTGGCGAGCTTGGTGGCCAACTGACCCGGCGGTCCACCCGTATAACACCTGCTTCCGCGCTCGGAACGTGGACTTCTTGGTTTTCGCTCCGCGCGGTATGGATCCTCAGGTTGTTGACGACGCGATTGAAGAAGACTTCGATCTTGCCGAACAAGCGCCTCCTGCCTATGCCCCGGGTGCTCCAACTCGGCTGAATCTTCAAGGCATCCATATCTTCACTGGGTCTTCAATCGGTGAGCTCGGCTCAGATGACGAGAGTGCGTCTGATGACGACTCGGCGGACGACATGTTGGGCTCTCCCAATCTCCGAGGCGCGTCTCCGAGTATGTCTCTGTTCGGCACCCCACTCCCCAGTGGAACGGATCCGCCTCAACCCACTTCAGCCGAGTCGGGTCCTGAGGCATATGGTTCGGCTTCAGCTTCGTTGGCTAGCTCGGCGATGATACTTCTTGCCACGGCTGCGAATGTTGCATCTCCTTCCGCAGTTTCCCAAGGGATGACGTCTGCCACGACGCCACGCCTCCAATCGTCGAGTCCGCTGAGCTCTTCCCAGTTGTCTCCGATGGGTTCAACTCACTTGGAGTCCGGATCGCCAACTTTTTAGTTTTCTTCTTTTGACTGGGCGTCCCGTAAGTATCGTTCAGGACTTCATTTCGTAATTATTCAGTATATGTAGTTTCGACACAGTAGCATTCCATCTCAACTCGGCCTGTGTCGTCCGCTGAGTTGGTGTAACTTTTGGTGCAAGAGCTGTTAATCCTTATCTGCAACTTGCACCATTTGCAGACGGTTTTCACGCTTCTTCTGTCGTAGATAGTCAAACAGGAGACCTCCACATGACAAATTCGACAGTGGTTCCCAAGTAGGCTCATCGTAGCCGACCCACTTAACTTTAACCTTCCGTTGTGATCGTGACGTACTCGTGGATAATGGTAGCTCATCGTCGAGAATTGCTTTGACTTCATACTGGTTCGTACTTGTGTCTGGCTCCCAGCTGTCTTCAGGCAGTAATTCTTCGTCAAAGTCAAATCGCTGAGTCTCTTCGAGGTCGGCGATTAGCCTCGTCTTTGGTCTTCCGCCGAGTTCGGTGACTGCCTTCAGACGTGATACATGTGTGGTGTTGGAAATCCCACGTGAACTCTAGCTACAAATGTAGTTAGGATGTTCCCACAACAATACGTCTACTAGGATAGTAAACGATCGTTCGGGCGGACCTGAAGACCCCAGTTCTGCCCTTGCACCGGGACAAACTGGACCTTGTAAACTACTTATATAGGCCAACCAGTAAAATAAGAACACGCTACTAGCACGAGCAAAGCTAGCAGGTGTTTTGAATCCTCGTGGTCCCAACAGCGGAAGGGTACCAGGCACGGGTAAGCCTTTTACGAGATCACCGAGTGTTCAACACTCGGCTGGAAGAAATAAAAGGGAGGCAATTCAAGCACTCCCAGTCGTGCAAATAGGCAACAGTAAGCCGTCACGTAAAATCTCCCGATAATAATCGGCCAATACACAAAGTCTCTTGGCCTTGCCGGATGAACCCTCGCTACAGAGCTTCGAGTTCACCGACAGGCATAACACACTCAAACAAGCTTGACCTGACGCTTACCTTGAAGCCGGACGTCGCTCTGTGTGCTTGAGTGGAAATTCTGTTCTGTATTTAAGCTTACCCTTTCAGGTCTATTCCTAATAAGAAGTCCTAATCAAGTATACAAATATCAAGTGAACAATGATCCGTTATGGATCTTCTTGTATGCCAAGCGTCGTCTGCACTGTCGCATGAGCATCTTTAACGGTCCGCGCCCTGTCCCAGACGGTTAATGTGTCTTCCAAAGGTCGCTGAGTATTCCGCGAACTCATCCCGACCGCCACTGAGGGTTCGTACCGTAGATGGTCCGCTGAATGCGAATCCGGCCAGTCCATTATTAATAATAAGGACAGCCTGGATTCAGTGACATAGGGCCGTATCCGATATTTGTTGAAAACTCGGAGGTGACGCCGTCGAGTCCCTTGCACCTTGGCGTCCCCGTACATCACCCGACCGAGGGTTCGTCGCTTGAACAACTTGGGCGGTGTCACGTCTTTGTCGACGGGTGATAATCCGCAACCACGGAGAAATCACTACACCACAACTGCCCCTGTCGCAATGGAAGCCACGGTACTGGTGCCCGTTGTGACATTTCTTCATTCTTCAATTCACCATCTCGCCACCGTATGTCCAAGCGTCTGAATCGAGCCGTGTCCGACGCTTTTCAGCGTCTCAATCCTCGTAGACGTCGCGAACGTGAGCAGCTGGAGGTACGTAAGCCCATCCTTCTCCTGAATCATCGGTACCTTGCTCATCACCTCGTGTCACTCGACTTATTTCTCAGGAGGGCAAGACCGAGGGTTCGAACGCCCCTCAGTCTGCTGCACTTCCTTCGACAGCAGCGTCATCAACCGACACTCCGGCGCCCGCTGCCCCGGACTCTTCACTCCCTGTGGTAGCTCCTGCAGCACTCCCCGTCGTCGCTGAATCCGCGGAGATGGCTCCTGCTGCTCCTCCTGCCCCAGCTGGTGGTCCGCCACCACTCACCGAAGATTCGCTGGGCGCCCTGCTGGCTGAAAGTACGGAGGCATCGGTCGATCACATGATGACCTCGATAATCCCGTATTTGACTGCAATGGCTCGTAACCAAGTGCAGCTAAGCGTTGCGCCTCCTCTCCACGGCGATATACACACTCAGCGTCGCCTCGAGACTGCCGTTGGTTTCGATGATGTCCTCGCTGCGATACAACCTGTTCCTGACGCGCTGTCGGCATTACCCGAACGAGTTGCCGACTTGGAGCGTCAGTTGCGGTTTGCTCAGTACGAGGCTGCTGCCGCCGTACGTTCGGTGGCACCCCACATCATGGCTCTTGAGAACGCGGAGACATTCCTCAAGGCTGCCAACGCTGAGATTGAAGCCTTACATCACAACGTCAAGATTCTCCGCGAGTCGAACGCCAAGAACGACGCCATGCTCGCAAGTGTTCAAGCCACTATGGAGCGACACGCAGAGGATTTGAATCGTCTTCACTGCGAGGTCCAAGCTCGGGACGTCTTCATCAGCACTTTGCAAAAGAAGCTGGCTCGCGAACGCGAGGTGTACAAGTCCTCTATTGGAGCGAATACCGAGCAGACTCGGAAGCTTCACCTCCTTCTGGTAAAGCTTGCCCAAGACAAGTACGTTGATAACGACACGCTCAAGGTCCTCGAGAACCAGCAAGACCGTAACACTCGCCTCCTTCAAGCGAATCGTACCCTCCGTGCACACGTGAGTCTGGCAGGGATGGATCCTGAGGTACTTCGTCTGGCTGTTGAAGGTACGCTCTTAATGTCGCTCCTTCCACCGTGTGTTCAGCAACTAACGTTCGTTCACAATCCATCGTGATAGGTCTGACTGCGGGTGAGCTGGACCTGGACGCGCTGGACTTGGATCAGGAGACGTTAGTCGCTTTGCGTCGCATCAGTCTGCCATCGCGGGTTCGGACGATCCTCAAGCCCTTCCTGCGGCTTTGGCCAAGGGCTGCTCACCAAGTGGCCCATGGGAAATCCCATAAGCGTCTTAGACCAGGTGGCGAGGATTCGAACGACGAGTCGGAAGACTCTGACGAATACAAGGCTCCAATCCCGACGGAGAGGGCCAGTACTTCGATGGCAGCTGCTGGTCTCGGTGATGCGCCACCTGCCAATACTTCAACGCCCAAGTCGGCTCGTCGATCGCTGTTCGGTCCGAAGGCGTGGAAGAAGGCGGCCCAGAAGAAGCGCAAGAAATCTCGTCCTCATTCTCCTGCTAAGTCGCCACGACGTCATATGAAGACTCGGTCCAGGTCTGTACCGTCTTCTCCAAGTTCATGGTCGCCACCTCCTACACCGGCGTCTTCCTCGACTCCCGCAGTGGTCGACCTCAGCGGCGACCAGAGTGACGTGGACATGGGGGCTGCTGATCCAGGCAGCGTCCCTTCGGTTCAAGAAACTGCTACAGAGCCTTCGGGTAAGGATGTGAACCCTGGGGATCACGACGATGTTCCCGGTTCTCCTGACGCGCCTTCGCCCCCGCCTCAGGGTCCACAAGATGTGGCCAAGCCACCAGCTTCCACGCCTTCACCTTCTCCAGCCGACATACGTGCTGCTGAAGCAGCTCTGCGCGAGGCCGAGCAAATGCGGCTTATGTTTGGCTCGAGTGACGAAGATGAAGAGTCAGACCAGACTGTCCCACAAGGCAAGTCTGCTTCGGCGTCTGCCGCGACATCCAAGGCAGTTGAAGTCTCGGGAGTGGTTTCTACAGCAGGGTCTGCCCCTGTTGAGGCTGCTCCACTAGCTTCCGCGTCTTCGAAGTCGGCTCCGACTGTTCCCACGACTGATGTATCAAGCGTGTCTTCGCCTGGCCTTTCGATGGAGATTGATGACGATGGGAATGCTGATGACGACTATGGAGATGACGTGGATGACAATGAACCTTCGGTGGATGACTCTCCTGATGCTCCCAGTGGTAGCGGTGATGTTCCGCCCCCCACCGATCATTCCAGCATACTCGATGACGAAGATGTTGAAGATTCAAACAGGAACTGGAGTAATCTTGGCCCAGCTCGTCCTCCGACTCCACCTCGGCCAAATCCTTCGCCGATGATGACTTCCCCAATCATCGTTGCCGGTCCGCCTCCTTCGCCACCAGCAAGTCCTCCGGCACCAGCATCTTCTTTTCCTGTTCCAGTGTCTCCTCGTCCGCCTATTTGGACTCTCGATGCTGGACCTGGACGCATGATTACGGCAACCTACACTTCGGTGCCGCGTCGTGGTGGTGCACCGTCGGTTGAGCCATTGCCTCACCGAGTGTTTTCTGGTATTCGCCCTACGGTGCCGGCTTCGTCCACCCTGCCACCGTGGGTTCTTCCGTATGTGGACATGGAGTTTACCGATGCAGGCGCCAAGAAGTGTTTCGAGCGACTCTTGAGCTTAACGCTTCCTGAACCAGCTGGTGAGGTGACCGTGCGTACAACGTTGGAGGGTCTCCAAGCGTTCTTTGATTATTCGCATCCTGATCACCCGTACCAGCAACTTCGGCAGCTTTATCCTCTTCAAGCTTACCTCTTTGACATTGTCGACTTCAAACCAAGCGTCCCCATCTCCAAGCGTGCTCCGATTAAGACCCGTCTCAAGATGATCTGGGCGAACCTTCGGGGTGACGGCGGTAAGCAAGGTGACCTCGGGTTCGCGTTGTGGGAGCGTCTCCACTGGCTTCCGTTAGCTGGTATTGAACGAGGTCTCGCTGAAGCAGATAAAAAGGTTGGCCACGACAAGGAACGCTTGAAAGAACTGAGAGCTATGTTAAAGAAGCTCTTCAGTGAGCGCAACCGTCGTGCCGATCGTCTTCGTAACAAGTACCGTGAGCAGTACATGGCGTGGAGTCGTGACTCGGTTTCATCTAGTGCTTCCGGCGTGTCATTCATTCGTCCCGAGTTGCTTTTGGAGCCGTCTAAGCCGTGGTACCCCATTGAAAACTTGCCATTCGCACCTCAGACATCTGACTGGCTTTCCGAAGTTCCGGCTCTCGACGCTCGTCAGCCATGGCGTACTGGATGGATGAATGCGCCGCATCAGCACCCGTACAACACCACGTACTTCCCGTGCCAGCGTAATCCGGAGTTCTTCAATCCTCGTGGTACGCGTTTCGTGGATGTGTACCGAAGCGTGATCGTTGACCCGTCTCTCGATTCAACCGAGCTTATTCCGACCTGGCGTTCGTTGTTTGACTCGCCACCGGGTACTCCACGTCCTGCTCGGCTGCTGCTCCTGTTGAAGCTGGTACCGAGGTTTCGCAGGGTCCGGCTTCAGCTCCAGCTGCCGAGGCTCCGGTTCTTGATGAAGAGGAGAAGGAGAGTGGTGACTCGGCTTCGTTGACACTCTTGGCCACCGCGGCCAGACACTTGGAATCGATTTGAATCCTCGCTGCACGTTCTATGACGTTCTCCAGCATCTCAGCTAACTGTTGAGGTGTCCCGCGTGACTTCGTTTTCAGTGATCGCTCCGCGGTCGGCATTCATGTTTTCTTATTCTTAATCCACTTCCACAGCGTAATCATGTTCATGTTGTTCTTCAAATGCATATACAATTTGTTGTTGCAGTAACGTTCTTCGTCGGTTACCACAGGCTGCATCGCCCTGTGGACAGTTCATACGTGATCAAGTTACGCTAGTCTTCGTCCGCCACTTGCGCCATCTGCAGCCGATTCTCGCTCTTCTTGGCTCGCAAATAGTCGTACAGCAGACCTCCACATGACAAGTTTGATGATGGTTCCCAAGTTGTATCTTCATAGCCCACCCCCTTGACTTTGAACTCGCGTACAGCACGCCCCGTGCTCGTCGTCAGTGGTGTTCTGTCGTCGAGGATGGCCTCGACTTCATATTCACCGGCAACTTGATCTGGTTCCCAGCTGTCCTCAGGCAGTAGTTCCTCATCGAAGTCGAGTCTTGCTTCATTAGTCGCGTCAAGTACCAACCGAGTGTTCGGTCGACTGTTGAATTCGTTGACAGCCTTGAGTCTCGACACATGCACTACTGGGTAGAAGCGATACCCACTTCGATCAGGCAGTTCCAGCTCGTACGCAAACTCTTCCACCTTGCGCTTGATCCGAAAAGGTCCATGCCATCGGTGAGCTAATTTCTTCGTCAAGCCCGGTTTGACGCGTTCCATGTACAACCACGCCCGGCTCCCAATCTCAAAAAGAGATCTCGGTGGAGATCTTGCAGGATCTTCCATCTCTTCCGAAGCTTCTGGAGGGTTCGCCAAGTCTTCGTTTCCACTTGGTTGGGGTACAGCAGCTTTTTCCAGTCGACTCAGAGCATCATTATGCTTTTTAGCCCGTCGCTCCTTTTCTACAGCCTGATAATCCTTGGCCATAGTGAGGGCGACCTCATGTTGTCGATTGATCTCACGCCGCCACGCCAGTGCGTCAGACTGCTTGCCGAGTCCTCGTTTGAGTGATGACGACATTGCCCGCAACGTCGACTGCGCATCCCAACCATGAACGAGGTAGAACGGCGTTTCCTTCCTCGTAGTGTCTTGAGAAGTATTAATAGCAAATACTAGCTTCTCCGCGATTTCGTCCCAATCTTGCTGTAGAGGGTCTTCCGCGTACACCCGTACGGACCCCATCACTGACTTCACCGAGCGCTCCTGCTGTTCATTAGCCGGTGGCCGATAGCTCAAAGTCGCTCTTGATCTTGACTGCATCATCTCTGCGAACGCTTGGAACACCTCGCTCATGAAGCGTGGGTCGCGGTCATGCCTTATACTGCGGGTGGATCGGCGGGCCTTTTCGTCCGATCTTGACAAGGGGCTCCGAACCGTCGGTACACACATTTTTCGAACACTTGGGCAACACTCAGTGCAGTCGTATCTGACATAGCCTTGGCAATAACGAATCCCGTGAACGAGCACTGAAATAGGAGCAACGCCGTGTTGCCCCTACGAGATTTCGGTAGTGGGATCACAAAATCCATCGAGACGATCTGGAAAGGTCGTTCGGCTAGCACGTTACCAGGGGAGTATCCACGAAGCTGTGGACGGCTTTTACTCGAGCTGCAATCTGGACATGACTTCACATGCTTCTCCACGTCAGCGTACAAGCCGATCCAATAATAATCGGACTTAACGCGTTGGAATGTTCTCACCACACCTTGATGTCCTCCTTCCAGCGAGTCGTGACAATTCTGCAAGACCTCTTGAATCATCGTTGTTGGTACCACAAGCCGCAGCTTGGTCTCCTCTTGCCAACCGTGGTCGTACCGACGATTCAATCCAAGATAGTGAAGCACGCCGTCTTCTGATAACACGAACCGGTCAGCGTATTTCCAGGCATTTCGAGCTTCTTTGTAACTCAGCTCTTCTGCTTGGCCCTGAAGCACCTTCTTGATGTTAAACCACTTCTGCTCCTCGTCTTGTGCCACCAGTATCCGTCTGCGTCGTTCCCGCTGTATCGCTACCGGATCAACATCTTCCGCATCGGGAAATGCCGATGGTACAGTCTTGTGAGGATGGTCTGGCAAATCTTCGCCGAATGAATCTTCGGTGGACGTCTCTCGTCGTTCTTCATGCTCTTCTTGAGCTTTTGAGACATCCTCCGAGTGTTCATCTGCAAACCTGACGCGTTTCTTGGCTTTCGTCTGTCGCCGAGTCATCACTGCTATATTACCATAATCGCACTTTGGTGAGCTGTAATCAACCACGAAATTTTTGAAAGTTTTCCACTTTGAAGACTCGCTGCCTGACAGTACATGTACTTGACGCTCTGCTCCTCGTGACGAAACATCTACCGAGTCTTCATCCGGCTCGTAGATCATTTCCTGGATGCGGTTCAGCGATGCCAATTCCGACTTGCGAGTTTCAGCCAAGATTACCCGACTGACCTTCGATTCCAGCGCTTCAGTGGCTAACGAATCCGCGGCCGCGTTGTATTCTCGTACAACGTGAAGATATTTAACTGATCGAAGCTTGGCCGTGAGCTCCTTGTGAGTATTCAGCAGCTAGCAAAGTTTCCTTCCTGCATGCGATCACCCCTAGTGATTGTTGAATCGCGAGCCTTGAGTCACCAACGATGACTAAATCCTTGGCACCGTGCGCAATAGCAGCCTTGACACCGTTTATCATACCTGTATACTCTGCCTCATTCACCGTGGTAGCCGAGAGGTAAGCGTTTGCAGCAATCACTACCTTCCACTCAGGAAGGCTCCACAGCACCCATGAACAACTCCCGTAGCCACCGTACTTCTCTGTCTTCGCTGATCCGTCAAAAGACATGACGAATCCGCTGTAATTACGGGAAAGCCTGGCGTACAGCAACGCGGGGTCCATTCGAATAGTCGGGGAACCCTTGTTTGGAGGCGCCACCGGCGCGAGCGAGTCTTCCAGGTCAACGAAGCTCGTGATGCTTGACTGCAGTAGCTGCGCAAAGGCGACATCCTTCTCCTTCACGCGCTGCACCTTAAGGTGCCACTGCGATAGCAGCACTGCGAACTGGACCGCGCGTCCGAAGAGAGACTTCGACTTATGCACCCACTCTAACGTCGAGAATCGTGTATAGACATGTAGCGTCTTTCCTGCCAGCTGGACGTAACAGATCTTCAACAGCAGAAGTAACGCCAAAACTTCCTTCTCAGCTGGATGGTAGTTCATCTCGGCTTTCTTAAGCACCCGACCGAGGAACCGTACGGGGTGTAACTTGCCTTCATGTTCTTGCATTAGCGTAGTGCTCAACGCCCATTCATTCGCAAAGAGCATGACGTGAACTTCTTTCGACCGATCGAAGTGCCTGAGGATGGGTGAATGTGAAACACTCGTCTTCAATCTTTCGAAGGAATGACGTGCCACAGAAAGGCCACCTTCAACGACAAAGTCTTCATCCTTGAGCTGGTACAGCGCCGCACCGTAGACCGCGAAGTCTTGAATGAAGCGACTGTAGTAATTAACCGCTCCAAGAAACGACTGCATGCCCTTCTTGCTCGTTGGAAACGAAAGCTCGGTGATGGCCGCAAGCTTCTTGGGGTCAGCTCTGATACCTTCTGGCGAAATTTTATGCGACAGAAAGTCCACCTTGGGTTGGCAAAAGATGCTCTTGGTGAAGGTAATGCTGATCCGACACTGTGCGAATCTTGCTAGCAATCGGTCCAGCGTCGCCAGGCAGCTGTCGAAATCCTCGCCACCGAAGCAAATGTCATCCACAAACGACCGTCGACCAAATACAGGTACCAGCGATGATTCGTCTGGCTCCCCGTTCGTAAACATGTCAGCGACGGGGCTGTTGACGAGTTGTAGTACAGGGTCGGTCTCCACCGGTGCTTCGCGGTCTGCCGCGAGCTTCGTTTGAAACGAACCCTCGGCACTTGGCCCACGACGTTCCTTGGCTTGTTCTTCAGCTAAACGCATCTTCTCCGAGTATTCAAACCAACCTCCTTTTGGTTGAACGAGCCCCCAGAGTGCGTTGTCAATCATACGCTGATAGATCATCGGCGCGTTCTTTAACCCAAAGGGCATGCGTAGCCACTCAAAATGTCCTAGTGCGGAGACGAACGCCGACACTTTACGCGCTCGTAAGGTCATCATGACCGCCCAGAAGCCGCTTGCTGCATCCAGCGAGCAGAACCATAGGTAGCGCTCGAGATCTGTTAACAGGTCGTCGACTAGCGGCATTGCGTACTCCATGATCGCGGTGATAGCATTCACCATCTTGTAATCAATGCAGAGCCGGATGTCCAGCCCGTTCTTTTTCATCACAATCACGATCGGTGATGCCCATGGACTGTCTGAAAAGACGATCAGTCCCGCACGCAATAAAGCGCGCAGCAGCTCGTACAACTTGCCGAGAAATCGTAGCGGCACGCGCCGGGCACGCTGTTTAATTGGGGCGTGCACCTGTGTGTCGATATCGCATACCGCACGGTAGGCTGGCGGCGGTAGTGCGTTACCACTAGCAATCAGGATGTGCTCGTGGTTCTTTAGCGTCGCGACCAGACGCTCTCGGCGTTCAGCCGACAGCTCAGGATCAGCAACATTAGGCGCAGTGTAGTCAATTGTCGTGTTGATCTCTTCGGTCAGATCCGGCAGGAATGCCAGCTCCTTCGCGTAGTCGTCCAAGCCAATGTTGTTAGCTGGGTGTTCGTATAAAATCATTTCTCGTATCCTCCGTTGCTTCATTTCCCTCGGTTGTTAACACTCGAGCAACCGAGATGTATGTTCCGTCCAACGCCGCTACGGATTCTTCCCTTGACTCAACATTGGCATCCGCTTTGATTTCAACAGTCGGTACTTGGTCCATCTCCTTCCCATCCTGGTTTCCCATTTCTGGGCCATCTGCCGAGTCGTCGTTCGCAATATTGAATGCGTGGGCCGCCGACATATTGGGTTGTTGACTTTTGTTCCGCTCCTCGTTCTGCCGCTGTCTTGACATTTCGGAATTCGCACCAATCTTGCAATGAATACTCGGTGCCGTACTCAACACCTTCTGCGCGATGCCTGTATCCTCTGGATCAACCACCGGTGGCTCGTTCGCAGATTTGGTGACACACAAGGCCGGGACAGCTTCGTCAAAACGGGTGACTCCATTCAATCCAGTGCCGTTGCTTGTCGCTTCCGTGGTCACCCCTGACTGGACACTAATACTCGTTGGCGTATGTACCACGTTTACTGGCCTCAGTAGTTCGTGTGTACGCACTACCGAGGCTTCGTTCGCGTTATTGCCTCCGCCATGGGTTGTCGTGTACGTGTCCAAAGGTTCTGCGGAAGGCTGACCATCGGCCGAATCCCCGGCTGTCACCCCAGACGCCAGACAGGCTTCCACTTGTTCACGTTCTTCCAGGATCAGTGCCCAGCGCTCTGCACATGTCAGACGATCACTAGAATCCACTAGCGAGTCTTCTAGAGGTCGTGGTAGCACTCCACTGGGCTCTGGGTAGTCTGGTCGATCAACTGCCGAAGGCTGAGTGGCAAGCCATGGTTCGTAGGTTTCGCATTCACGCTGAAAGAGCTCGCGGTCTCTACAACCTTCGTAGGCCAACACTTGCCAGTCTTGGTACTTCTTGGACTCCAGGCGCACATAGCCGTCACCTCGTGGCAAATCCCCATCTGGAATCTACATCGCGATCGAGTCGTGTGCTGGCAGGTACACAGTTCGATCAGACACGTTGGTCAATCGAATGCTCTGAGGCCGTCCACGTCGAAACCTCGTCACTGACGGGATTAGCTTGTTCGTTCGACGAACCCACAGTACGTGTTCTTCCAGCCCGACTTGACGCTTCGCTAGTCGATATTCTCGCCACTCGTGCGCTTGAATGTCCAACCGCTCGGGTGGCCCGGCGTTAATATGGGAGCCGTATTCTTCGCTGTCGATCATGTTCTTGGTCTTTATCAGCGGGATTTGGACTTCGTGCGGTAATTGCGCCGCGCCGTGGAACAGGTCCAACCGGATCCCAGCTGGGATCATAAAGTCGGTCCCGAGTACCACGTCGACGCCCGCACTATGCGCCATTACCCACATCTCAAACTCGTACACCATCTCCCATCCGAGCGTAATCTTGACGCACGCTCGTCGCGTCGTAGACACCTTGCCTTCGTTGATTCCTTGAATGTCAATGCGGCGTCCGTGATCAGGTACATCTCGGAGTCGCAACTTCTTGGCAAAGGCGTCAGTGATCACACTAACGTTCGCTCCTGTGTCGAGGAGGATCTTCGTTCGCTGGTCGTTCACAGCGCCTTGCACCAGAGCTCTCATTCTGATCCGTCGGTCGAATTTCTTGGCCGACCACCACCCCTGTCTCTTGCCAGGGTTCAACTTCATAATCTTGGAGTGACCCTTGGGCTCGTCTCGCGCTGCACTCGAAACCAAGCCGAGCGAACCCTCGCTGGTGCCCTCATCAGCATCAGCACACTCCACTCTCTCTCCAACACCTCCACCGAGGATTCTACTCCTCTCCTTTTCATTTTCCGTCGCGTTCACACTTGTTACGTAATTATCAGGCCATTCACTCTGCCCCATGAAAGCAAAGATACACTCTGCTTCCATTGAAGGCTCGGTTAACTGTGGCAGCCCGATAGGGACCAACCCAGTTGAAGTTGGCGGGCTGCCTAGTTTAAATGACGTTCTTGAACGACGGCCTTGAGCTCTGGCGGGAGTTCCTCCTTCGTGCCTTTAGTGCGCACGAATTTGGCAAGGTCTTGGAAGTTGCGGAAAAGTTCGCATTGTCCAGCATCGTGGAGCTGCTTGCAGAACTTGCATCGCTTGTTACAGTAGTGGGCGGAGTGACTCATGCCACCGCACACCGCGCATGGTCCGTACTGTGGGCGTCGGTTGTCGCGGTTGAAGTCACGTCGACCGCGTTGGTCCTGATTGAACCCACGGTCACTACTTCGGCGATCTTGATTGAAGCCATTCTCGCGATCAGGCGTGTTTCCACGCGGTTGACGGTTGTCCGAACGTGCGTAGGTGCCTTCAGCAGCTGCACGGCGCTCGTTTTCGTTAGCAGCAGCGAGGTATCGGTCGTTCATCCAATGAGAAATCGCCATCCGTATTATCGGGCTGAAAGTCGTTGTACTCATCTTGGACATTGTCGTAAGCGTTCGAATCTTCGTTTGAATACTCGTTGCCTCCTTGAGCAGCTTCACGACCTTCTAATTCAGCTAGTAGGTCGTCCACCGTAGCTTCAATGAGTGTCACTCTTGGTTTGTTGCGGTTGTCATCGCGGCGACGGTCATCACGCCGGTTGTTGCGGGCGTACCCATCGTCGCGTCGCGTATCACGACTCTTAGAGTATCGGTACTCACTGTCACGCTTGGCCATTCTCTCCTTGCCCTTGAGAACATCTTCGATGATCTCTTCGAGCTCGTGAATGTCGCCGACTCGAGCGTGGTAGAGACTCTCCGCTAGTTTGTCATCGTCGCATGTTGCCAGGAACTGCTGTACGTGTTCTTTCGCGTCGCGACCACTCTTCTCAAAGTGTAGACGGGCGGTCCGAGCGTAGCCGTTCAGCCTGTTTATGTAGTCGCACAGATGTTCATTTCGTTCCCGCTTGGCGGAGTAGTAACGCGACAGTGCCGTCTGCGTGAACTGCGAGCAGTAGTAGCGGATGAACGCATCGCTCAACAGCTTCCACTTGCGCTTCGTCTTCTTCGGGAGTTGACGGAACCAATGAATGGCTCCGTCCCGGAGACTTAGCTCAAATGGAATGCACCATTTATCGGCATCTGTGTGGGTTCCAGTCATTTCATAGACGAACCCACGGAGCCACTGCATACAGTTCTCGCTCTTGTTGCGAGAGCCTGAGAACGGCGTGATGCGATCCAGCGGTCGGTGCGAAGCCATTTCAATCCTCGGTGTCGGGTCTACGTCGTTCAACGTCGCTAGCTCATTCATCTGACGCATCAACTCGAGTTGAGGATCTTCCTCGTCGAATGTACGCACCAAAATGTCATCGTCACTGGACGAACCATCGCTGTCGACTTGACGACGTCCGGCACCACCTTTGGGAGCTCACGCACCGCCTCGGCGACCGAACGAACCTTCGTTACTTGCGTAAATACGTTGCATACGGCTCTCCGAACGTGGCGTAACCATGTGCGAGTCTTGAAAGTACGGTGAAGCTTCGGTAGTGCCAAAGGCACCACGCTCAGCTCCACGCTTGGTCAGAGGAGTACGAACGAGTCGTTGGGGCGTCGGCGGCAGTGGAATCTTAGACGGATCTTCATCTTGAATCATCGGTCGACTCACAGGCTGCTTTCCGGCATTGATGCCAACGGCGCCAAACGCCTTCCGAAGCTTCTTCTTCCATTTCTGGAGAGCAGCTCCGGCTTCATGTGGACTCCAATCCTGGAGCGACATCGTCGATGGGTACGTCTCGTTCTCGAATTCCAGCGACAACAGTAGCGAGACTGAATCCTCGGCAACTTGACTAGTCGAAACCGAGTTGACTGGGTATTGAAGTTCCTGCGCAAGCGCAGGCCAGTCGGCCTTTTTCTTGGGGATGGGCTTGAACAGCTGCATCCACTCATCATTCTGCATCAGCGCTTGTACGCGGTCGAAAACGCGCTTGGCGGCTGGTGTATCACCGTTGATAGGTGGGCGAGGTCCCTTCAGCAGTGCTGAATGCTTTGCACTCGCCACCGAAGGTTTAAAACCCTCGGTCCCATCGTGGGCCGGTTCCGGTCCCGCAACATCATCGAGCTCGTCGGCGAGGCTCCTCGAAAGGGACTTGGTCGCCCCGCTCAGCCCCGATGATAGCGTGGCCGTCTCCGGCGTCGCTGCGCCTGGCTCTGGAGCCGGCGTCTTATCTTCGTAATCTTCATAATCGTGGGCGTCAGGACCGATGTCCGCTTCGTCGTCGAAGCTCACTGAAAGCTCGGTGGCGGCTGCAAAGCGCGCAGCCGGGCTTGAACTCTCGTTGCGAGCCCCGTCAGACTTGGCAGGCGTAACTGGTACCGTCGGTTGTCCTTTCGCCATGTTTCTTGTCTTTTTCTTGTTCTTCTATTCTTGGTAGCTCGTAAACTGGAAGGCCATACAAACAGTTCACAATGGTCACAATCTGTTCCCGGGTCGCGGCACCAGTTGTGGTGTTGGAAATCCCACGTGAACTCTAGCTACAGATGTAGTTAGGATGTTCCCACAACAATACGTCTACTAGGATAGTAAACGATCGTTCGGGCGGACCTGAAGACCCCAGTTCTGCCCTTGCACCGGGACAAACTGGACCTTGTAAATTACTTATATAGGCCAACCAGTAAAATAAGAACACGCTACTAGCACGAGCAAAGCTAGCAGGTGTTTTGAATCCTCGTGGTCCCAACAGCGGAAGGGTACCAGGCACGGGTAAGCCTTTTACGAGATCACCGAGTGTTCAACACTCGGCTGGAAGAAATAAAAGGGAGGCAATTCAAGCACTCCCAGTCGTGCAAATAGGCAACAATAAGCCATCACGTAAAACCTCCCGATAATAATCGGCCAATACACAAAGTCTCTTGGCCTTGCCGGATGAACCCTCGCTACAGAGCTTCGAGTTCACCGACAGGCATAACACACTCAAACAAGCTTGACCTGACGCTTACCTTGAAGCCGGACGTCGCTCTGTGTGCTTGAGTGGAAATTCTGTTCTGTATTTAAGCTTACCCTTTCGGGTCTATTCCTAATAAGAAGTCCTAATCAAGTATACAAATATCAAGTGAACAATGATCCGTTATGGATCTTCTTGCATGCCAAGCGTCGTCTGCACTGTCGCATGAGCATCTTTAACGGTCCGCGCCCTGTCCCAGACGGTGAACGTGTCTTCCAAAGGTCGCTGAGTCTCATCCCGACCGCCACTGAGGGTTCGTACCGTAGATGGTCCGCTGAATGCGAATCCGGCCAGTCCATTATTAATAATAAGGACAGCCTGGATTCAGTGACATAGGGCCGTATCCGGTACTTTGTTGAAAGCTCGAGAGTGACGCCGTCGAGTCCCTTGCACCTTGGCGTCTCCGTACATCACCTGACCGAGGGTTCGTCGCTTGAACATCTTGGGCGGTGTCACGTCTTTGTCGACGGGTGATAATCCGCAACTACGGAGAAATCACTACACAGCACATGGACCACTGGGTAGAACCTATATCCACTCTTGTCGGGTAACTCCAATTCATAGGCAAATTCTTCCACCCTTTTCTTCACCCTGAATGGTCCATGCCATCGGTGGGCTAACTTCTTGGTCAGGCCCGACTTGACTCGCTCCATAAACAACCAGACTTGATCTCCTTCTTTGAACAAGGATTTGGTGTATTCATCGCCTGGTTCTGCAACTCCATCTTCGTCATCTGCTGTGTTGGGAATGGACCTTTTCTCCTTCTTGCTCAACGCTTCGTTGTGCTCTCGAGCTCGTCGTGCTTTTTCTCGCACTTGGAGCTCAGCTGCTAATCGAAGTGCCACTTCTCGTTGTCGGTTCGCTTCTCGGCGCCACTCGACTGCGTCCGCCGAGTTGACTGGGCGTCTCTGTCCACGTCGTATTGAACTCGTCATAGCCTTGAGTGTAGACTTGGCGTCCCAACCATGTACCAGATAGAAAGGGGTTTCTCGCCGAGTCGAATCTCTTGAGTTGTTGATAGCGTGTACCATCTTCTCGGCGATGTCATCCCAGTCGGCTTGAAGTGGGTCTTCCACGTAGACCCGTATAGTCTGAACCATTGTCTTGACTTACCTCTCTTGTTGACCGTTGGCTTGTGGTCGGTAACTCAGCGTAGCTCTTGATCTCGACTGCATCATCTCGGAGAACTTTTGGAATACTTCACTCATAAACCTTGGATCTCGGTCGTGACGTATCAGAGACGGAGCCCCGAACTGCCTGAAGACGCATTCCTCAAATACCTTGGCCACTTCGAGTGCTCCGGTGTCATTCATAGCCTTAGCGATAACGAATCCCGTGAAGTGGTCCTGGAACAGCAGCAGTGCAGTATTGCCCCGCTGAGTTCGAGGAAGGGGAATCACGAAATCCATTGACACGACTTGGAATGGATGGTCTGGGACCACATTTCCCGGCGAGTAACCTCTCAACTGTGGCTTGCTCTTACTGGTATTTCAGTCCTCGCAGGCCCTAACATGTTTCACCACGTCGGCGTACAGACCAATCCAGTAGTAGTCGGCCTTGACTCGGTGATAAGTTCTGACGATGCCTTGATGCCCTCCTTCGATCGAGTTGTGGCAGTTATGAAGTATTTCGTCGACCATGGTTGACGGAATCACCAATCTCAATGAGAGGTTCGGTTCGCCGCGTTCGCCCAGTCGGCGGGCTTCATCTCGGCGGTATAACAGGCCGTCTTCGCTGAGTACAAAGACTTCTGCGACTTTGCCGGCATTCTGAGCTCGACGGTGTGTAAGGTCCTCAAATTCACCTCTCAGGTACGCCTTCAGATCGGCCCACCTGAGTTCTTCATCTTGTGCCTTCGCGATTCGTCGCCTCCGCTCAGTCTGTACTGTCACTGGATCAATGTCGTTGGCATTCTGAGCTGTCTGGGCTGACTCCATCTGCGACCCTGTTTCGACATTCGGGGTCGTGCGGTTAGTCCGCCGAGTCGATGCCCTGCTGACTTGTTCGAAATCATCTCCACTGCTTTCAAACACAGATTCTCTTGGATTTGTTGACACGGCTTCGTGATCCTGACTTCCTCCTTATGCTCTAGCCGAGTCTTCACCCAGCTCGTCCTCAAAGTGAACTCGGCGTACTCGGCTACGAGTGACTGCCGTGACAATCGGGGTTTCCGCTGGGTTGTCTGTGGCGTACAGTTCTTCGGCTACACGGTTAATCATTCTCAGTTTTGCTTTCCTATCCGTCCCGAGAGTTACTCGTCCAGCTTTAGCTTCCAGTGCTTCTGTAGCGAGAGAATCAGCCGCTGCGTTATAGTGTCGCACTATGTGTCGATACTGGACCGAGTTGAGTTGCTTCGTGAGATCCTTGTGTCGAGCTAGCTCCACTTGCAACGTTTCCTTCTTGCATGCTATCACCCTCATGGATTGCTGGATTGCAAGCCGGGAGTCACCCACGATAATCAGATCGGTTATCCCTCGGTCAATCGCCGCCAAGACTCCATTGTTCATGCCGGTGTACTCGGCGATGTTGACTGTGGTGGACGACAGGTACGCACTCGCAGCAATCGCAATGTACCAATTCGGAAGGCGCCACAGTATCCACGAGCAACTGCCATACCCGCCGTATTTAGCCGTCTTCGCTGAGCCATCAAATGACAGCACGCATCGTGCAAAGTCAGCTGGTATTCGGGCGTATAGCAGCGCTGGGTCCATTCGAACTGTCGCCGAGTTCTTGGAGGGAGGCGCAAGGTGCTTCAAGGAATCGTCGAGTCCGATAAACGGGGTTATCGACGCCTGGAGCAACTGGGCGAAGTCTACATCTCGCTCACGTACTCGCTTCACTTTCAAATCGTAGGGCGACAACATAACTGCGAAACTGACTGCGCGGCCGTACAGCGACTTTAACTTAAACACCCACTCCAACGTGGAGAAACGGGTGTAGACGTGTAGCGTCTTTCCCGCCAAGAGGGTGTAGCACACTTTCAGCAATTGTAACAGCGCGACTACTTCTTTCTCAGCGGGATGATAGCCGAGTTTATTCTCCTTTAGTACGCGCCCGCAGAAGCGAACTGGGTGCAGCTTGTCGTCGTGCGGCTGCATCAATGTACTGCTCAGTGCCCACTCATTGGCGTACAACATTATATGTACTTCTTTCGCCGAGTCGAAATGACGCAGAATTGAAGCTTCTGCTACCCGTCGTTTGAGCTCGGCGAATGACGCTTTTGCTGACGCCAAGTCACCCCCGGGGCCAAAGTCCGTATCCTTTAGCTGATAGAGTACCGCTCCGTAAACAGCCAAGTTCTGGATGATCGGCCGTAATAGTTCAGGGCCCCGAGGAAAGCTTGCATCCCTTTCTTTGATTTCGGGAAGGCGAGCTCGGCGATCGCGGCTATCTTCTTCGCATCAGCGCGTATGCCACTCGGCGTAATCTCGTGCGGTAGGAAATCAACCTTGGGTTGGACAAAGATACTCTTGGTAAAGCTGATGCTAATTCGACATTCTGTGAACCGGGCTAGTAATCGGCCGAGTGTCTCCAAGCAGGCGTCGAACGTCTCCCCTCCAAAACAGATTTCATCGACAAACGACCTCCGCTTGAACACCGGAATCAAGGAAGACTGGTCTGGTTCTCCATTAGCAAACATGTCGCGGTCCGGTCCGTTGACCAGGTCTTGGACCGGATCGCAGTCAGCTTGTGATTGGTGGTCAGCTTCAAACTTCGTCAGCTGACTCTGCGTTGAATCGCTGACTCCGCCAAGCTCAACTCGCCGAGTTCCCGACTCGGCTTCAGCATTAGCCATTCGTTTGGCAAACAGCTGCCATCCTCCCTTTTATTGAACGTATCCCCATAGAGCGTTGTCGATCAGTCGCTGGTAAATCATAGGCGCATTCTTCAATCCAAACGGCATTCGTAACCGTTCAAAGTGTCCAAGTGCACAGACGAACGCTGAGATCTGCCGAGCTCGGCGTGTCATCAAGACTGCCCAGAATCCACTCGCAGCATCGAGCGAGCAAAACCACAAGTAACTTTCCAATTCGGTAAGCAGGTCATCAGCCAGTGGCATAGCGTATTCCATCGGCGTCGTAACCGCATTAACCAGTTTATAGTCAATGCATAGCCGAATATCCACACCATTTGCTTGAGCACTATCACCACTGGCGAGGCCCAAGGGCTGCTCGAGAACGATATCAACCCAGCTCGAAGTAGCCCCTTCAACAACTCGTAAAGCTTGCTCAAGTGGCGGAGAGGTATCCGCCGAGCTCTCTGCTTAATGGGTGAGTGCCCTTGAACGTCGATGTCGCACAATGCTCCGTACGCTGGAGGCGGCAGGGCATTACCACTTGAAATCATTATCCCTTTGTGCTTTTGCAGCTCTGTCACCAATTTAGCCGACTGTGCTGGCGTTTGACTACTCGACTTGACGTTTGCAGCGCCATAGTCGAGTTCGGTCGGCTCAACTTCAGTGAGGTCGGGAAGGAAGGCCAGCTCGTGAGCGTAGTCCGTCAATTCCAGATCTGTTCCACTACGCTCAAAGGCGTTGGTCGTACCATCGTCAACATCATCCTCTTGCTCGTCTTCGGTCGCGGCGATAGCCAAGTAGTGTTGTCTTAAAATCTCAGTCGGGTCTCTCGTCGAGTTGCATTCATCCTCGTTGGCTTGTCCTAAGCCGTAGTCAAGTCCGCCGTCGCCGCTGAGTTCGTTACTTCGACCTCAGCTATAGTACTGTGGTGTAGTGATTTCTCCGTAGTTGCGGATTATCACCCGTCGACAAAGACGTGACACCGCCCAAGATGTTCAAGCGACGAACCCTCGGTCGGGTGATGTACGGAGACGCCAAGGTGCAAGGGACTCGACGGCGTCACCTCCGAGTTTTCAACAAGTATCGGATACGGTCATATGTCACTGAATCCAGGCTGTCCTTATTATTAATAATGGACTGGCCGGATTCGCATTCAGCGGACCATCTACGGTACGAACCCTCAGTGGCGGTTGGGATGAGTTCGCGGAATACTCAGCGACCTTTGGAAGACACATTAACCGTCTGGGACAGGGCGCGGACCGTTAAAGATGCTCATGCGACAGTGCAGACGACGCTTGGCATACAAGAAGATCCATAACGGGTCATTGTTCACTTGATATTTGTATACTTGATTAGGACTTCTTATTAGGAATAGACCCGAAAGGGTAAGCTTAAATACAGAACAGAATTTCCGCTCAAGCACACAGAGCGACGTCCGGCTTCAAGGTAAGCGTCAGGTCAAGCTTGTTTGAGTGTGTTATGCCTGTCGGTGAACTCGAAGCTCTGTAGCGAGGGTTCATCCGGCAAGGCCAAGAGACTTTGTGTATTGGCCGATTATTATCGGGAGATTTTACGTGACGGCTTATTGTTGCCTATTTGCACGACTGGGAGTGCTTGAATTGCCTCCCTTTTATTTCTTCCAGCCGAGTGTTGAACACTCGGTGATCTCGTAAAAGGCTTACCCGTGCCTGGTACCCTTCCGCTGTCGGGACCACGAGGATTCAAAACACCTGCTAGCTTTGCTCGTGCTAGTAGCGTGTTCTTATTTTACTGGTTGGCCTATATAAGTAGTTTACAAGGTCCAGTTTGTCCCGGTGCAAGGGCAGAACTGGGGTCTTCAGGTCCGCCCGAACGATCGTTTACTATCCTAGTAGACGTATTGTTGTGGGAACATCCTAACTACATTTGTAGCTAGAGTTCACGTGGGATTTCCAACATTACAACTGGTGCCGCGACCCGGGAACAGATTGTGACCATTGTGAACTGTTTGTATGGCCTTCCAGTTTACGAGCTACTAAGAGAAGAAGAACAAGAAAAAGACAAGAAACATGGCGAAAGGACAACCGACGGTACCAGTTACGCCTGCCAAGTCTGGCGGGGCTCGCAACGAGAGTTCAAGCCCGGCTGCGCGCTTTGCAGCCGCCACCGAGCTTTCAGTGAGCTTCGACGACGAAGCGGACATCGGTCCTGACGCCCACGATTATGAAGATTACGAAGATAAGACGCCGGCTCCAGAGCCAGGCGCAGCGACGCCGAAGACGGCCACGCTATCATCGGGGCTGAGCGGGGCGACCAAGTCCCTTTCGAGGAGCCTCGCCGACGAGCTCGATGATGTTGCGGGACCGGAACCGGCCCACGATGGGACCGAGGGTTTTAAACCTTCGGTGGCGAGTGCAAAGCATTCAGCACTGCTGAAGGGACCTCGCCCACCTATCAACGGTGATACACCAGCCGCCAAGCGCGTTTTCGACCGCGTACAAGCGCTGATGCAGAATGATGAGTGGATGCAGCTGTTCAAGCCCATCCCCAAGAAAAAGGCCGACTGGCCTGCGCTTGCGCAGGAACTTCAATACCCAGTCAACTCGGTTTCGACTAGTCAAGTTGCCGAGGATTCAGTCTCGCTACTGTTGTCGCTGGAATTCGAGAACGAGACGTACCCATCGACGATGTCGCTCCAGGATTGGAGTCCACATGAAGCCGGAGCTGCTCTCCAGAAATGGAAGAAGAAGCTTCGGAAGGCGTTTGGCGCCGTTGGCATCAATGCCGGAAAGCAGCCTGTGAGTCGACCGATGATTCAAGATGAAGATCCGTCTAAGATTCCACTGCCGCCGACGCCCCAACGACTCGTTCGTACTCCTCCGACCAAGCGTGGAGCTGAGCGTGGTGCCTTTGGCACTACCGAAGCTTCACCGTACTTTCAAGACTCGCACATGGTTACGCCACGTTCGGAGAGCCGTATGCAACGCATTTACGCAAGTAACGAAGGTTCGTTCGGTCGCCGAGGCGGTGCGTGAGCTCCCAAAGGTGGTGCCGGACGTCGTCAAGTCGACAGCGATGGTTCGTCCAGTGACGATGACATTTTGGTGCGTACATTCGACGAGGAAGATCCTCAACTCGAGTTGATGCGTCAGATGAATGAGCTATCGACGCTGAACGACGTGGACCCAACACCGGGGATTGAAATGGCTTCGCACCGACCGCTGGATCGCATCACGCCGTTCTCAGGCTCTCGCAACAAAAGCGAGAACTGTATGCAGTGGCTCCGTGGGTTCGTCTATGAAATGACTGGAACCCACACAGATGCCGATAAATGGTGCATTCCATTTGAGCTAAGTCTCCGAGACGGAGCCATTCATTGGTTCCGTCAACTTCCGAAGAAGACGAAGCGCAAGTGGAAGCTGCTGAGCGATGCGTTCATCTGCTACTACTGCTCGCAGTTCACGCAGACGGCACTGTCGCGTTACTACTCCGCCAAGCGGGAACGAAATGAACATCTGTGCGACTACATAAACAGGCTGAACGGCTACGCTCGGACCGCCCGTCTACACTTTGAGAAGAGTGGTCGCGACGCGAAAGAACACGTACAGCAGTTCCTGGCAACATGCGCCGATGACAAGCTAGCGGAGAGTCTCTACCACGCTCGAGTCGCCGACATTCACGAGCTCGAAGAGATCATCGAAGATGTTCTCAAGGGCAAGGAGAGAATGGCCAAGCGTGACAGTGAGTACCGATACTCTAAGAGTCGTGATATGCGACGCGACGATGGGTACGCCCGCAACAACCGGCGTGATGACCGTCGCCGCGATGACAGCCGCAACAAACCAAGAGTGACACTCATTGAAGCTACGGTGGACGACCTACTAGCTGAATTAGAAGGTCGTGAAGCTGCTCAAGGAGGCAACGAGTATTCAAACGAAGATCCGAACGCTTACGACAATGTCCAAGATGAGTACAACGACTTTCAGCCCGATAATACGGATGGCGATTTCTCATTGGATGAAAACGACCGATACCTCGCTGCTGCTAACGAAAACGAGCGCCGTGCAGCTGCTGAAGGCACCTACGCACGTTCGGACAACCGTCAACCACGTGGAAACATGCCTGATCGCGAGAATGGCTTCAATCAAGATCGCCGAGGTGGTGACCGTGGGTTCAATCAGGACCAACGCGGTCGACGTGACTTCAACCGCGACAACCGACGCCCACAGTACGGACCATGCGCGGTGTGCGGTGGCATGAGTCACTCCGCCCACTACTGTAACAAGCGATGCAAGTTCTGCAAGCAGCTCCACGATGCTGGACAATGCGAACTTTTCCGCAACTTCCAAGACCTTGCCAAATTCGTGCGCACTAAAGGCACGAAGGAGGAACTCCCGCCAGAGCTCAAGGCCGTCGTTCAAGAACGTCATTTAAACTAGGCAGCCCGCCAACTACAACTGGGTTGGTCCCTATCGGGCTGCCACAGTTAACCGAGCCTTCAATGGAAGCAGAGTGTATCTTTGCTTTCATGGGGCAGAGTGAATGGCCTGATAATTACGTAACAAGTGTGAACGCGACGGAAAATGAAAAGGAGAGGAGTAGAATCCTCGGTGGAGGTGTTGGAGAGAGAGTGGAGTGTGCTGATGCTGATGAGGGCACCAGCGAGGATTCGCTCGGCTTGGTTTCGAGTGCAGCGCGAGACGAGCCCAAGGGTCACTCCAAGATGATGAAGTTGAACCCTGGCGAGAGACAGGGGTGGTGGTCGGCCAAGAAATTCGACCGACGGATCAGAATGAGAGCTCTGGTGCAAGGCGCTGTGAACGACCAGCGAACGAGGATCCTCCTCGACACAGGAGCGAACGTTAGTGTGATCACTGACGCCTTTGCCAAGAAGTTGCGACTCCGAGATGTACCTGATCACGGACGCTGCATTGACATTCAAGGAATCAACGAAGGCAAAGTGTCTACGACGCGACGAGCGTGCGTCAAGATTACGCTCGGATGGGAGATGGTGTACGAGTTTGAGATGTGGGTAATGGCGCATAGTGCGGGCGTCGACGTGGTACTCGGGACCGACTTTATGATCCCAGCTGGGATCCGGTTGGACCTGTTCCACGGCGCGGCGCAATTACCGCACGAAGTCCAAATCCCGCTGATAAAGACCAAGAACATGATCGACAGCGAAGAATACGGCTCCCATGTTAACGCCGGGCCACCCGAGCGGTTGGACATTCAAGCGCACGAGTGGCGAGAATACCGACTAGCGAAGCGCCACGTCGGTCTGGAAGAACACGTACTGTGGGTTCGTCGAACGAACAAGCTAATCCCGTCAGTGACGAGGTTTCGACGTGGACGGCCTCAGAGCATTCGACTGACCAACGTGATTGATCGAACTGTGTACCTACCAGCACACGACTCGATCGCAATGTGGATTCCAGATGGGGATTTGCCACGAGGTGACGGCTATGTGCGTCTGGAGTCCAAGAAGTACCAAGACTGGCAAGTACTGGCCTACGAAGGTTGTAGAGACAGCGAGCTCTTTCAGCGTGAATGTGAAATCTACGAACAATGGCTTGCAACTCAGCTTTCAGCAGTTGATCGACCATACTACCCAGAACCCGGTGGGGTGCTAGCACGACCTCTAGAAGACTCGCTAGTGGATTCTAGTGATCGTCTGACATGTGCAGAGCGCTGGGCACTGATCCTGGAAGAACGTGAACGAGTGGAAGCCTGTCTGGCGTCTGGGGTGACAGCCGGGGATTCGGCCGATGGTCAGCCTTCCGCAGAACCTTTGGACACGTACACGACAACCCATGGCGGAGGCAATAACGCGAACGAAGCCTCGGTAGTGCGTACACACGAACTACTGAGGCCGGTAAACGTGGTACATACGCCAACGAGTGTTAATATCCAGTCAGGGGTGACCACGGAAGCGACAAGCAACAGCACTGGATTAAATGGAGTCACCCGTTTTAACGAAGCTGTCCCGGCCTTGTGTGTCACCAAATCTGCGAACGAGCCATCGGTGGTTGATCCAGAGGATACAGGCATCGCGCAGAAGGTGTTGAGTACGGCACCGAGTATTCATTGCAAGATTGGTGCGAATTCCGAAATGTCAAGACAGCGGCAGAACGAGGAGCGGAACAAAAGTCAACAACCCAATATGTCGGCGGCCCACGCATTCAATATTGCGAACGACGACTCGGCAGATGGCCCAGAAATGGGAAACCAGGATGGGAAGGAGATGGACCAAGTACCGACTGTTGAAATCAAAGCGGATGCCAATGTTGAGTCAAGGGAAGAATCCGTAGCGGCGTTGGACGGAACATACATCTCGGTTGCTCGAGTGTTAACAACCGAGGGAAATGAAGCAACGGAGGATACGAGAAATGATTTTATACGAACACCCAGCTAACAACATTGGCTTGGACGACTACGCGAAGGAGCTGGCATTCCTGCCGGATCTGACCGAAGAGATTAACACGACAATTGACTACACTGCGCCGAATGTTGCTGATCCTGAGCTGTCGACTGAACGCCGAGAACGTCTAGTCGCGACGCTAAAGAACCACGAGCACATCCTGATTGCTAGTGGTAACGCACTACCGCCGCCAGCCTACCGTGCGGTATGCGATATCGACACACAGGTGCACGCCCCAATTAAACAGCGTGCCCGGCGCGTGCCGCTACGATTTCTCGGCAAGTTGTACGAGCTGCTGCGCGCTTTATTGCGTGCGGGACTGATCGTCTTTTCAGACAGTCCATGGGCATCGCCGATCGTGATTGTGATGAAAAAGAACGGGCTGGACATCCGGCTCTGCATTGATTACAAGATGGTGAATGCTATCACTGCGATCATGGAGTATGCAATGCCGCTAGTCGACGACCTGTTAACAGATCTCGAGCGCTACCTATGGTTCTGCTCGCTAGATGCAGCAAGCGGCTTCTGGGCGGTCATGATGACCTTGCGAGCGCGTAAAGTGTCAGCGTTCGTCTGCGCACTAGGACATTTTGAGTGGTTACGCATGCCCTTTGGGTTAAAGAACGCGCCGATGATCTACCAGCGTATGATTGACAACGCACTCTGGGGGTTCGTTCAACCTAAAGGAGGTTGGTTTGAATACTCGGAGAGGATGCGTTTAGCTGAAGAACAGGCCAAGGAACGTCGTGGGCCAAGCGCCGAGGGTTCGTTTCAAACGAAGTTCGCGGCAGACCGCGAAGCACCGGTAGAGACCGACCCTGTACTACAGCTCGTCGACAGCCCCGTCGCTGACATGTTTACGAACGGGGAGCCAGACGAATCATCGCTGGTACCTGTATTTGGTCGACGGTCGTTTGTGGATGACATTTGCTTCGGTGGCGAGGATTTCAACAGCTGCCTGGCGACGCTGGACCGATTGCTAGCAAGATTTTCACAGTGTCGGATCAGCATTAGCTTCACCAAGAGCATCTTTTGCCAACCCAAGGTGGACTTTCTGTCGCATAAAATTTCGCCAGAAGGTATCAGAGCTGACCCCAAGAAGCTTGCGGCCATCACCGAGCTTTCGTTTCCAACGAGCAAGAAGGGCATGCAGTCGTTTCTTGGAGCGGTTAATTACTACAGTCGCTTCATTCAAGACTTCGCGGTCTACGGTGCGGCGCTGTACCAGCTCAAGGATGAAGACTTTGTCGTTGAAGGTGGCCTTTCTGGGGCACGTCGTTCCTTCAAAAAATTGAAGACGAGTGTTTCACATTCACCCATCCTCAGGCACTTCGATCGGTCGAAAGAAGTTCACGTCATGCTCTTTGCGAATGAATGGGCGTTGAGCACTACGCTAATGCAAGAACATGAAGGCAAGTTACACCCCGTACGGTTCCTCGGTCGGGTGCTCAAGGAGGCCGAGATGAACTACCATCCAGCTGAGAAGGAAGTGTTGGCGTTACTTCTGCTGTTGAAGATCTGTTACGTCCAGCTGGCAGGAAAGACGCTACATGTCTATACACGATTCTCGACGTTAGAGTGGGTGCATAAGTCGAAGTCTCTCTTCGGACGCGCGGTCCAGTTCGCAGTGCTGCTATCGCAGTGGCACCTTAAGGTGCAGCGCGTGAAGGAGAAGGATGTCGCCTTTGCGCAGCTACTGCAGTCAAGCATCACGAGCTTCGTTGACCTGGAGGACTCGCTCGCGCCGGTGGCACCTTCAAACAAGATTTCCCCGACTATTCGAATGGACCCCGCGTTGCTGTACGCCAGGCTTTCCCGTAATTACAGCGGATTCGTCATGTCTTTTGACGGATCAGCGAAGACAGAGAAGTACGGTGGCTACGGGAGTTGTTCATGGGTGCTGTGGAGCCTTCCTGAGTGGAAGGTATTGATTGCTGCAAACGCTTACCTCTCGGCTACCACGGTGAATGAGGCAGAGTATACAGGTATGATAAACGGTGTCAAGGCTGCTATTGCGCACGGTGCCAAGGATTTAGTCATCGTTGGTGACTCAAGGCTCGCGATTCAACAATCACTAGGGGTGATCGCATGCAGGAAGGAAACTTTGCTAGCTGCTGAATACTCACAAGGAGCTCACGGCCAAGCTTCGATCAGTTAAATATCTTCACGTTGTACGAGAATACAACGCGGCCGCGGATTCGTTAGCCACTGAAGCGCTGGAATCGAAGGTCAGTCGGGTAATCTTGGCTGAAACTCGCAAGTCGGAATTGGCATCGCTGAACCGCATCCAGGAAATGATCTACGAGCCGGATGAAGACTCGGTAGATGTTTCGTCACGAGGAGCAGAGCGTCAAGTACATGTACTGTCAGGCAGCGAGTCTTCAAAGTGGAAAACTTTCGAAAATTTCGTGGTTGATTACAGCTCACCAAAGTGCGATTATGGTAATATAGCAGTGATGACTCGGCGACAGACGAAAGCCAAGAAACGCGTCAGGTTTGCAGATGAACACTCGGAGGATGTCTCAAAAGCTCAAGAAGAGCATGAAGAACGACGAGAGACGTCCACCGAAGATTCATTCGGCGAAGATTTGCCAGACCATCCTCACAAGACTGTACCATCGGCATTTCCCGATGCGGAAGATGTTGATCCGGTAGCGATACAGCGGGAACGACGCAGACGGATACTGGTGGCACAAGACGAGGAGCAGAAGTGGTTTAACATCAAGAAGATGCTTCAGGGCCAAGCAGAAGAGCTGAGTTACAAAGAAGCTCGAGATGCCTGGAAGTATGCTGACCGGTTCGTGTTATCAGAAGACGGCGTGCTTCACTATCTTGGATTGAAATCGTTCGGTACGACTACGGTTGGCAAGAGGAGACCAAGCTGCGGCTTGTGGTACCAACAACGATGATTCAAGAGGTCTTGCAGAATTGTCACGACTCGCTGGAAGGAGGACATCAAGGTGTGGTGAGAACATTCCAACGCGTTAAGTCCGATTATTATTGGATCGGCTTGTACGCTGACGTGGAGAAGCATGTGAAGTCATGTCCAGATTGCAGCTCGAGTAAAAGCCGTCCACAGCTTCGTGGATACTCACCTGGTAACGTGCTAGCCGAACGACCTTTCCAGATCGTCTCGATGGATTTTGTGATCCCACTACCGAAATCTCGTAGGGGCAACACGGCGTTGCTCCTATTTCAGTGCTCGTTCACGGGATTCGTTATTGCCAAGGCTATGTCAGATACGACTGCACTGAGTGTTGCCCAAGTGTTCGAAGAATGTGTGTACCGACGGTTCGGAGCCCCATCATTAATAAGGCATGACCGCGACCCACGCTTCATGAGCGAGGTGCTCCAAGCGTTCGCAGAGATGATGCAGTCAAGATCAAGAGCGACTTTGAGCTATCGGCCACAGTCTAATGGACAGCAGGAACGCTCGGTGAAGTCAGTGATGGGGTCCGTACGGGTGTACGCGGAAGACCCTCTACAGCAAGATTGGGACGAAATCGCGGAGAAGCTAGTATTTGCTATTAATACTTCTCAAGACACTACGAGGAAGGAAACGCCGTTCTACCTCGTTCATGGTTGGGATGCGCAGTCGACGTTGCGGGCAATGTCGTCATCACTCAAACGAGGACTCGGCAAGCAGTCTGACGCACTGGCGTGGCGGCGTGAGATCAATCGACAACATGAGGTCGCCCTCACTATGGCCAAGGATTATCAGGCTGTAGAAAAGGAGCGAAGGGCTAAAAAGCATAATGATGCTCTTAGTCGACTGGAAAAAGCTGCTGTACCTCAACCAAGTGGAAACGAAGACTCGGCGGACCCCCCAGAAGCTTCGGAAGAGATGGAAGATCCTGCAAGAGCCCCACCGAGATCTCTTTTCGAGATTGGGAGCCGGGCGTGGCTGTACATGGAACGCGTCAAACCGGGCTTGACGAAGAAATTAGCTCACCAATGGCATGGACCTTTTCGGATCAAGCGCAAGGTGGAAGAGTTTGCGTACGAGCTGGAACTGCCTGATCGAAGTGGGTATCGCTTTTACCCAGTAGTGCATGTGTCAAGACTCAAGGCTGTCAACGAATTCAACAGTCGACCGAACACTCGGTTGGTACTTGACGCGACTAATGAAGCAAGACTCGACTTCGATGAGGAACTACTGTCTGAAGACAGCTGGGAACCAGACCAAGTTGCCGGTGAATATGAAGTCGAGGCCATCCTCGACGACAGAACACCACTAACGACGAGCACGGAGCGTGCTGTACGCGAGTTCAAAGTCAAGTGGGTTGGCTATGAAGATACAACTTGGGAACCATCATCAAACTTGTCATGTGGAGGTCTGCTGTACGACTATTTGCGAGCCAAGAAGAGCGAGAATCGGCTGCAGATGGCGCAAGTGGCGGACGAAGGCTAGCGTGACTGGATCACGTGTGAACTGTCCACAGGGCGATGCAGCCTGTGGTAACAGACGAAAAACGTTACTGCAATAACAAATTGTATATGCATTTGAAGAACAACATGAACATGATTACGCTGTGGAAGTGGATTAAGAATAAGAAAACATGAATGCCGACCGGAGAGCGACCACTGAAAACGAAGTCACGCGGGACACCTCAACAGTTAGCTGAGATGCTGGAGAACGTCGTGGAACATGCAGCGAGGACATCATCGAAACCAACAGCAGTCTCGAGGCGACGTTGAGTGTGTACATCGCCGTGGAGAGGAGGCGCAACGCTGAGCTGCACTTGGTGACGTGACATTGCAGTCAAGTACGGAATTATCGAGGTCATTATGTGATCGACCGATGCCTCCGTACTTTCAGCCAGCATAGCGCGCAGCGAATCTTCGGTGAGTGGTGGTGTACCACCAGCAGGCGCAGGAGGAGCAGCAGGAGCCATCTCCGTGGGTTCAGCGACGACGGGGAGTGCTGCAGGAGCTACCACAGGGAGTGAAGAGTCCGGGGCAGCGGGCGCCGGAGTGTCGGTTGATGACGCTGCTGTCGAAGGAAGTGCAGCAGACTGAGGGGCGTTCGAACCCTCGGTCTTGCCCTCCTGAGAAATAAGTCGAGTGACACGAGGTGATGAGCAAGGTACCGATGATTCAGGAGAAGGATGGGCTTACGTACCTCCAGCTGCTCACGTTCGCGACGTCTACGAGGATTGAGACGCTGAAAAGCGTCGGACACGGCTCGATTCAGACGCTTGGACATACGGTGGCGTGATGGTGAATTGAAGAATGAAGAAATGTCACAACGGGCACCAGTACCGTGGCTTCCATTGCGACAGGGGCAGTTGTGGTGTAGTGATTTCTCCGTAGTTGCGGATTATCACCCGTCGACAAAGACGTGACACCGCCCAAGATGTTCAAGCGACGAACCCTCGGTCAGGTGATGTACGGAGACGCCAAGGTGCAAGGGACTCGACGGCGTCACTCTCGAGCTTTCAACAAAGTACCGGATACGGTCATATGTCACTGAATCCAGGCTGTCCTTATTATTAATAATGGACTGGCCGGATTCGCATTCAGCGGACCATCTACGGTACGAACCCTCAGTGGCGGTTAAGATGAGTTCGCGGAAGACTCAGCGACCCTTTGTAAGGTGTGTTTACCGTCTGGGACAGGCGCGTACCGTTAAAGATACTCATGCGACGTGCAGACGACGCTTG
>NW_003303755.1:3543011-3608548 GCF_000142945.1 Phytophthora infestans T30-4
CCCACTCCACTCAAGCACACAGAGCGACGTCCGGCTTCAAGGTAAGCGTCAGGTCAAGCTTGTTTGAGTGTGTTATGCCTGTCGGTGAGCTCGAAGCTCTGTAGCGAGGGTTCATCCGTCAAGGCCAAGAGACTTTGTGTATGGGCCGATTATTATCGGGAGGTTTTACGTGACGGCTTATTGTTGCCTATTTGCACGACTGGGAGTGCTTGAATTGCCTCCCTTTTATTTCTTCCAGCCGAGTGTTGAACACTCGGTGATCTCGTAAAAGGCTTACCCGTGCCTGGTACCCTTCCGCTGTTGGGACCACGAGGATTCAAAACACCTGCTAGCTTTGCTCGTGCTAGTAGCGTGTTCTTATTTTACTGGTTGGTCTATATAAGTAGTTTACAAGGTCCAGTTTGTCCCGGTGCAAGGGCAGAACTGGGGTCTTCAGGTCCGCCCGAACGATCGTTTACTATCCTAGTAGACGTATTGTTGTGGGAACATCCTAACTACATCTGTAGCTAGAGTTCACGTGGGATTTCCAACACCACAGTACCTTCCAACGGTGATACCTCTGGTAAATCATAGTTGTCGTCCACGTCAAGGCCCGTATTCGCTGAGTTCACTGCGATGACCGATCTCTTCATACTCTCCTTCACTTGCATCTCCGCTCTCGCTCTCCTGGTCTTGGCCATCCTCGTCGAACTGGACGGTTCGTCCCACCTCCATCGTCATGGCGATGAGTCGTTGATCCGCCGGGTCCGACCCCGCGAGAGGCGATCCTCCAGCCGTCGCTGGGCTTCCGTCGCTCGGAGTTGCTGATCCCTTGACCATCTTCACTCTTCTCTTTCTCTTCTCTTCCTCTTAACTTGGTTAGCTGGCACCTATAAAAACAAGCACACACTCCTGTTCCCGGGTCGCGGCACCAGTTGTGGTGTAGTAGAACACACAAATACCGTCAGATGTGGATTCCTTACACAAACCACAACAATTCGCCGAGTTAGGTGGGCGGTTGTATGGCCTGCGCAGAGGGTGGTCCCCTCGCGGTCCGGCCCTTCCGGGACAGACGAGTGGCTCGCTTCCACTCGGTTCCGACTAACCAAGTCAGATCACTTCCGAGGCTCCGCCGAGTTTGATTCGGCTGAGCTCGCTCACAGCCCTGTGCCCTCCACCAAAGGATGGACGACGGCGCGCGAGCGCTTTTACAGGTCACCGAGCGCAGAGGCTGCTCAGCTAGAAGTGTTACGGCACCCGGGCTATCCGACGTACCGGCCCGCTGAGTATGCGGGACTTTCTTTCGCGCGTAGCGAGACTTTGTCCTACCCGGACCGACCTAATCTCTTGGCGCTACCAGTCAATACCCTACAAGCTATGCCTCTCGAGTATTGACGGCAGGCATAATCCAGCCCTATGCAGGGACTTACCGGAAAAGTGTACACGTGTCTTGGACTAGGAAAATTCTGCTCTGTTATCTTCTGGGAGCCCTTTCGGCTCCCCCTATTTAATCCTATGCTCCTCTTACAAATATCTAGTGAAATGTAGTCGTTTCGGATCTCTACCGACCCCTCCGCTGAGTTCCGGCGACCGTTGAGCTCAGCGGCTATCCGGATAGCATATCCGGACAGATCGCCGAGTACTTACCGTGATCCTTTGCTCCTAAGCTCTGCGTTATCAGACCGAGCTGATTCCTGACCTAAAGTAGGTTGGCGTATGGTCGAATCTAGAAATCCCTACACCACAGTACGTGGTTACATCTTGCTTGAAGACTTTTGCGGATGCAGGTTCGCCGATACCGGCTAAGTTTACCGAGCGATAAGATGCTTATACATGCCAAAGCCGCTGGACATCTTACTTTAAGGTGTTCAGGAAAATCAGGGAACAGCGTCAGCGAAGCCCGCGCCATCAGAGAGCAGGAAGAGAGACGGGATGAGCGCCAGCTTCGGTTCAGGGAAGCGCAATCGGCTGTGCGCAAGGAGTTGCTTCTGCAACTTCTGCAGCGTGGCAAGACCGAAGACGAAGCTTTGTCACTTGTTGACCAAATTGCGCCGCTGTAGCAAGCCACAGATCCACATGAAGATCTTTGTAGAGCCTTAATCCAACAGAATCACACAACACCAGCCAGGAAGAAATTATCTTGTGGAGCCCGTGTGGTCCGCGAATTGCGCCACTTCGGCTTGGTGCTCCGGGCTACGGTGCATCGCGCGTGAGTTCCCCTTTGAGTTCGTATCGCTGAACTGTTGCCTATTGGGGCCTGCTCACCAGCACCCAGCACCGCGCGGCGACTCCTTCACGCGCGGCGGCTCCTTCACGCGCGGCAACTCCTCCACGCGCGGCAACTCCTTCACGCCCTCACTCCCTGCGACTCGTTCACGCGCAGCGACTCCTTCACGCGCGGCAACTCCTCCACGCGCGGCAACTCCTTCACGCCCTCACTCCCTGCGACTCGTTCACGCGCAGCGACTCCTTCACGCGCGGCAACTCCTTCACGCTTACACGCGCGGCAACTCGTTCACGCCCTGCGACTCGTTCACGCGGGGTTACGGGTTACAAGCTAATTATCAGGTTTTTGTGGCAATTTAGTGGTGTTTCAGAGCTGAAAGCCCCCTCATTTTTCGACAAAAATGAGGCTCATCTCCACCAAAAAAAAATCCAAATTAATGACAACTTTGAAACCCCCTAATCCAAATGAACTATTCTTTGAAAGCTAAAATATGTTCTATTTGCAAATCCTATATGGTCTACCCGCGTGAAAATGGAGTGCAGTACTGTACTTCTGAAGTAGTAATACTATTTGACACTAAAAACTGAGAAAGGTATACTGTAAAGTGGTCAATTTCTAATTGGATAAAGTACAGTACTGTACTTATCTCTTTTTCTAAAAAGCGTAAGTTTGTAATAAGAAAAAATTAGAAAATACAAGTTGCAAATCTAATATTTTAACAAAAATGCTTACCGTATTCCTTATGTGATTGGCGACAGTCAAATTCTTGAGGTGGTCCAGCCTTTCTGCCAGCATAAAAGATACCTGCATAGAAAAACTATTTTACATGCTCAAAATTATATTGGTCGCCAAGCACATAAAGCGCGACGACACGAAATTTAAATCAATTTGATTGGCTGCTGGATTTGTCGCTAATGACCGAGCGTCGCCAATCACATAAGGAATACGGTATGTCATTTTCATTAGGTGGCTGTATTTTGTACAGTAATTGTCTTGAATCCTTACGACCATTATTTCCGACGTTTTCAGATGAAATTGTTTCGCGGCGAAAAGACTAACTGTAAACGTGAGTGCAGCGGGTTTGATTCCGAAGAGGGGGTCTTAAAAACGACTACCATTTCTAGTGCCTATTGAGGCCTCTCACCTCCTTGTTCACAAGTTAGCAAATCTTCAACCCTTCAGGGATATTTTGTGAATTTGTACAACAACAATAATACATAAATGGCAGGTATCCCCTAATGCGGAGCTGCAAGGCCAAGAAGACCACTTATTAATAATGCCAGCACTACGTTGATAAAATAATATCTTCACATGCAGATCTTTGTTAGGCCTCTACTCTTCCGTAGGCTCTCATTTCTGCTCTAGCGTATCATGCCCTCTACGTGTGGTGGAAAAAGTCAGCATTAGTAAGACATGTCCTATACTCGTTTTGCGAGTTTTTTCTTGCGATCACGGACGGTCACAGTGCTAAAGGAGCACAGTCCACTGAGCTTGCTGAAGACCAGCCCTTGCAGGAAGCCAATATTGAGACGTAGTGCAGGTGATGCAAGCTTCTATTTAATCATTTACACCGGTATGAGTGAAATAATCGTTACTCTTTAAGGCTCATCCACCAGGGCGATGCCATGAATGTATCGTATGATTTTTAAACCTATAGTACATGGACCGGTACTACTGCCTTGCTAAAAAGTAAGATAATAAAGAAGTTTTTTCGGCGAAATTTTCGCGTCCGCAAGCACTAAATACTGAAGCATACGCGTTTGGGATCAATGGTCCGTGATTTTGGTCCCACCTTTTGTGTCACGGTTGTCTTCACAGGAAACGGCCAGCATCAGCAGTACTCGATTGCGCGCATCTTCGGACCACGTAACGAGGCCGAGGGCTCGCTTCCTGCCCCAGGTCAGGAGGGCCCAGCCTTACATTTTCACATCTTTCGTGTCGCGCATATCGCTTCAACCTGGGGTCAGGGTCTGCATTGCTTGCGCCGTTTACGCATTCGTCTCCAACCACGATTACGCCCGCGAAACTCCTGGTTGTGAAAAAAATAACCTCTGCACAATTCACCATCTCATCTATCACTTTGCAACTTGTTGCCTAGTGCTCAAGAGGAAATCAGCCAAGCACTATCAATGGAGGTGCCACAGCTTACGCGTCGAAAACCCAAGGAGCTGCCGCCACTTATCGTGGAGCCGGAAGATGAAGATGATGCCTTTTCTGCAGTACCCGTCGAACAGATGAGTGCTCGAGGAGTGTTCTTGCTCGCGATGGCTGTCACCTCCTTCGCAGCCTTCACTCTCTTCGCTCTAGCGGAGCTCACGCACCATCACCTAAGTTTCCTGCTCGCTGGTGTCCTACAGGGTGATACCCATGCTGCTGCTCAGTGGGCGCTACTGCTGGCCGTTCCTGCCACCAGTGCCGCTGCCTGGTTCCCGATCTCCATCTCGCACGCCCCCACGGGAATGCTACGTATCACATCAGCAGTCCCACCACCGACGCCTGAGTCACCCGCGCTGTCGCTTTCGCCCACGTCGTCGATGTTCACGAAGCTCGCAAGGAGATACCGTCGCAATCACATGTTCGCCATCTACCAGAGCGTGGGATGGACGCTGTACGACCTGTTCGTGGCATTGCAGGCCATCTGCTTCAGCTCTGACAAGGTGCGTGACCTGCCGTTCTGTCGGCCTGGTAGTCGCTCCGTGCAGGCGGTGGCAGCTTTCATCGCCGAGGTGTTGATCATCTCGTCCGTGCTGACGCTGGAGAAGCGTCGGGATCGCAATCGGCAGCGTCGAAAGGACCGGTTCGTGGTGCAACTTAACAACTTCAACAACATGTTGCTGTTGGTCGGAGCGACGTTGCTGGCTCTGGCGTCCGAGTATACACGTGTGTTCCCGCACCCGTCTGGAAGTAGTATGGGGTACCCGATGGCGACGGGACTGGGGTCGTTGGCACTTTTTGTGACGGCGCTTTTCAACACGTACGGTCTGGGCGGGGTGTTGTCGACGAAGGACGGGTGGAACTTCTACCAGCCTTTTGTGGGTGGAGCACGTTTCGTGCTGTTCCAGATCGTGTCTTGGACGTGCTTCGGTGCTGGGGCCGCGTTGCAGGTGCTTTATTTGCTTTCGCTTGTTGTTGTGGAGCTGGAATTGTTTGTTGGTGCGATGGCTGTTGCTGGCTCACTGTTTGTGGTCGCGGAGATCGGCATGATGATGTCGTTGCTGGTGTTTCGGAAGGCAGGGCAATCACCAAAACGTTCGGGTATCAGCCCCTCTGTTGCTGTAGAAACACCGATAGCTGTGCAAAAGAAGGATGAGATTTCGACAGTAGCTACGTCTCCGCGGCTTCTAAGTTTTCACGAACGCATGCGTGATTTTGCCGACGAATCCCTGGGTGTACTTGTCGTCGGGGGACTGGCTAACATTCAGTTCATTCCGAATGCGCTGCTGTTTATCTTTTTCGCTGCCACAACAAACTTGAGTCCTGCAGGTGTTGCCTTCTACGGCGTCATGGCGACTGGTATGGAGTTTGTCGTGGTGGTATCTCGCTCCATCGCGACCCATTTGTACCTGAAAGACTCACACAACGGGCTGCTGAAAGAAGTCAACCGATACCATGTCAAGTATGTGCTACCCCAGATTGTCACTGCCTGCCTTCCTGCAGTAGCCACATACCGACACTATATTTACGACATGGAAGCGTTTGTGCCAGTGCTGCTACTCACCATTTTCATCTACATCTACGAGCTCACGTACCGCGGAAATCCTCAACAAACAGGCTGTCGCGAACGTGCTAGCTGGGTTACCGGTCGCAGCTTCCTTGTTGATACAGTCAAGAGATATTTCAGTGGAACTATTATTCGCATGGCACCACTTGACCCCGAGAAGCAGTATGTACTGAGCTTCCACCCGCATGGCATCATGCCGATCTCCGTCATGTGGCTCCAATTCACAGCGCAATGGCGAAAACTGTTCCCGAACTTTTATGCGCATATCTTGACGGCGAGTATTCTACATCAAATTCCACTCGCCCGAGACGTGCTCCACTTTTACGGCTCGCGTGAAGTTACACGATCGGCATTTGCTTATACACTGCAGCAGAAAGAGAGCGTGCTGCTTGTTCCTGGTGGCCAAGCCGAGATGCTGCAGCAGCAGTCAGCTAAGAACGAGGTGCGTGTATACACCCATCATAAGGGTTTTATCCGCCTCGCAATCGAGCACGGCGTACCGCTTGTACCAGTGCTGAGTTTCAAGGAGGGTGAGATGATGGACAACGTCCAGGCTCCTATGCTACAGCGTTGGTTTGTCAAGAAGCTCGCATTCCCGTTCCCGTACTTCCCGTACGGTCGAGGAATGCTGCCAATCCCGCGCAAAGTTGATATCCCCATCGTGGTTGGAGAACCTCTTGAGGTGCCGCATATCGAGCATCCTACTCAGGCTAACATCGACGAGGTACATGCCAGGTATTTTGCAGTGCTTCAGGATATGTTCGACAGGTACAAGGACGAAGTTGGTTGTGGCGACTACAAGTTGGTTCTTATCTGAGATAGTACAGTAGTAGTATAAGTACATGAAGCGAGATATAAACTTTTTCATTAACGTTTTTGTCATGCTCAAGCACTGTAGAGGGCATGTACTGTAGTACTACGTAGTATCATCAAAGCGTTTTCATCTCGATTAAAGCTCAAAGCTCGTTAGACTTGTTCAAAATTCTTTGCGACTCTTTTGATCTTCGCGGAACGATGAAGCATAATTTACAAATTGCTACAGTCCCATGGTAACTTAAAATATTTAAAGGCTTTGAGTGCCTACGCATCTGGCTTCACTACATGTAGTAGGGACCTTATTTTTCTAGTGTTCGGGATGATTCTCAAGTTAAGAATCTCAACAGCGGCGACAATAATCTGTGGGTAGAGCGCGATTGCATGTGTTCACCGAACACTGTTCAGCAGGGAAGCTTTAGCTGCACCCTTGTCTTTCTGCTGCAGAACGGGTTGAACTGGCAGCTCTAGCAAAAAGCACTTGAAAACTTGCACACAACGAAAGTCGTGGTATCGTTACGTCCTACCTGCACAGCATACGCGAGCCTTTTCCCAAAAGACTTCCGAGCCGTCTTCAAGCAGCTACAGAGCAGCAGCTGGCAAACCATCAGATGCTTGCATCCCTGCCGTACGAGTTTGCATTGCAAAATTTGCAAGGGCTAGTACGCCATCAGCATTTCTGCCGTGTGGAGTCCAAGCCAATGCAGCAATTGAAGAATCGCAAGACCAAGCCGCTACCTCCTCCAATCCTAGAGGCCGATGACGAAGCGTTCACCAACTTACCCGTTGAGCGCATGAATTCACGTGGTGTATTTCTGCTCACGATGTCTGTCGCTTCCTTCGCAGCCTTCACTCTCTTCGCTCTAGCGGAGCTCACGCACCATCACCTAAGTTTCCTGCTCGCTGGTGTCCTACAGGGTGATACCCATGCTGCTGCTCAGTGGGCGCTACTGCTGGCCGTTCCTGCCACCAGTGCCGCTGCCTGGTTCCCAATCTCCATCTCGCACGCCCCCATGGGAATGCTACGTATCACATCAGCAGTCCCACCACCGACGCCTGAGTCACCCGCGCTGTCGCTTTCGCCCACGTCGTCGATGTTCACGAAGCTCGCAAGGAGATACCGTCGCAATCACATGTTCGCCATCTACCAGAGCGTGGGATGGACGCTGTACGGCCTGTTCGTGGCATTGCAGGCCATCTGCTTCAGCTCTGACAAGGTGCGTGACCTGCCGTTCTGTCGGCCTGGTAGTCGCTCCGTGCAGGCGGTGGCAGCTTTCATTGCCGAGGTGTTGATCATCTCGTCCGTGCTGACGCTGGAGAAGCGTCGGGATCGTAATCGGCAGCGTCGAAAAGACCGGTTCGTGGTGCAACTTAACAACTTCAACAACATGTTGCTGTTGGTCGGAGCGACGTTGCTGGCTCTGGCGTACGAGTATACACGCGTGTTCCCGCACCCGTCTGGAAGTAGTATGGGGTACCCGATGGCGACGGTACTGGGGTCGTTGGCACTTTTTGTGACGGCGCTTTTTAACACGTACGGTCTGGGCGGGGTGTTGTCGACGAAGGACGGATGGAACTTCTACCAGCCTTTTATGGGCGGAGCACGTTTCGTGCTGTTCCAGATCGTGTCTTGGACGTGCTTCGGTGCTGGGGCCGCGTTGCAGGTGCTTTATTTGCTTTCGCTTGTTGTTGTGGAGCTGGAATTGTTTGTGGGGGTCATGGCGGCAGCAGGGTCACTATTTGTATAGGCTGAGATCGGCATGATGATGTCGTTGCTGGTGTTCCGGACGTCTAGATCAAAGCAAACGCAGGCTAATAAATTAGCTGCTGAGTCCGACGAGAAGCTAACGGATACGTCTCCACGAGAACTTACCCAAACAGCCGGCTTGTATGAACGTCTGCATGATTTTGCTGATGAATGCCTTGGAGTCATGGTCATCGGAGCACTCGCCAGCATCCCAATATTTTCATGTTCGCGCTGTTCGCTCTTACAACGAATCTCAGTCGTTCCGACGTGCTTTACTACGGCTTAATGGCGTGGGGCGTCGAAGGCGCCATGCTGATGTCTCGCTCGATAGGGACGCACATGTATATAAGAGATTCACACAACGGCTTGCGGGAGGAGGTGAGCCGTTACCATGTCAAGTACATGCTGCCTCAGGTTGTCACTACGTGTCTTCCTGCTATTGCCACTTATCAGCATTACATGTACGACATGGAGGCTTTCGTCCCAGTGCTGCTCCTCACTATCACAGCTTACATGTACGAGTTCACGTATCGCGGACACCCGCACCAAACGGGCTGTAGAGAGCGTCTTGATTGGATATATGGTCACAGCTTTCTCATTGAGACCGTCAAGCGGTACTTTAGCGAAAAGATAATTCGCATGGCACCCCTGGATCCCAAGAAGCAATATGTACTGGGCTTTCATCCACACGGCATCACACCGACCTCAGTTATGTGGCTCCAGTTCAGCGCAGAATGGCGAAGGTTGTTCCCGAACTTCTACGCGCACATTTTAACTGCCGGCATTATGCATGCACTGCCACTTGCTCGGGACATCCTTCAGTTCTTGGGGTCACGAGAAGTTACCCGACAAGCCTTCACATATACTCTTCAGCACAACGAGAGTGTGTTGCTGGTGCCGGGTGGCCAAGCCGAGATGTTAGAGCAGCGATCTGGTCAGAAGGAGGTTCGGGTGTACACACATCACAAAGGTTTCATCCGCCTCGCAATCGAGCATGGAGTACCGTTGGTCCCCGTCCTCAGCTTCAACGAGGGCGAGATGCTGGACAACATCCAGGCTCCCATGCTCCAGCGCTGGTTCGTTATAAAGCTCGCGTTCCCATTCCCATTTTTCCCCTACGGTCGTGCATTGCTGCCGATCCCGCGCAAAGTACAAATTCCTATCGTGGTGGGAGCACCTCTGGAGGTGCCACACATGAAGAAACCCAGCCATGAAGATATCGATAAAGTCCACGCCAGATACTTTGATGAGCTTCGTGACATGTTCGCAAAGTACAAGGATGAAGCTGGATGCGGCGACTACAAGCTCATTTACGTCTGAAAGAATGAATTCCAATAACAAAAGCACAACGATGAAATTTGCGAATGCAGCTAAGAGAAAAAATGTTTTACCTTGGAGCCACAGTGCTTTGCCAGCAGTCCGTTTTATGGGTTAAACACACCGGCAAGCGCTTCAAAACGCCCGCGACGCTGGGTCTGCTCTGGGAACTGCTGCCACGCTGCCTCGACTCTTCCGCGTACTTTTGACAGATCAGAAGGCACCGGGCGCTGGAATTGCTCAGCGTATTGGTGCCAAACGTTAGGCGGCACCAGCGCTGCATACGCCAACATGATGCAAGCGCGCCACTTGCTCAAACTCTTTTCCCACGCTGCGAAGATTGATGCATCGCCTGGAGCCTCACACGCGCGCCCCGAGACCTCCTGAACTTCTTCGTAGGTGGGTTCAAACGCTGCTTCGCATGATACTGCGTTGTAGAAAGCTGCATCGAAAGGAGGCAGCGATGCATTCCACGCCGCCAATGCCTTTTTCAGAGGCTCCGGCAGTTCACTCGGGTCCTCACCACCAATTTCATTGGATGCAGTTGAGTTGCCGCCCGTACGATCCAAGTTAGGCGCCGTGAACTTCTGCAGGAAAGCAAGACATTCGTGCTTTCGAGATGGGATGTAGTCACTTGCAAGTTTTCCCAGCTGAACATGGCAGTAGTAAGCAATATGACAAGAAGACAGGTTAGTAGACAACGCTAAGGTTCACGGGCACTTCTTGTAAGTTCCAACGAACCGAATTGGTGATAGTGACGTTCACGGGCTTGTTACTCATGAGCTCCTTCAGCATATCCACAGTCACTACGTCGTTCTCACACAGATAATGGACGGGCGTATTTCCAATCTGTTTCGTATCAAGGGAAATATAAAAATCAGGAAGAAAGAAAATTACTTTTCTCCCGTTTTGACACGTACATTGTTCTTGATGTTGAAATTGGCCTTAAACTGCAGCAGCTCGCGAATTATGAGCTGCGTCACGCGACTGTTCTGGCAGATGTAGTGCGCTGGCGTAGATTGAAACTAAGGCGCGTCCGAGATACATCAGCATTTGCTCACAACTAAACAATAACAAGTCAACGTACATGATTTTGGATGTTGAGATTCGTCGCTGCCGTCAGCAGAAGGCTGAACATACGATTCGTAACGTAGGCGTTCTCGGCCAAGTAATGGAGCGGAATGTTGCCATCCTACCACCATGTCACCAAAACAACCTCAGCCACTCTAAAATAAACGTCAGTAAACAGCTCCACCAAGCTCTAACCCCATCCACAGAATTCACATCCGGCTTGGCCTTAAGCAAAGCTTCCAGTGCGTCCTCCGAGACCGCCTCGTTCTCGCACAGAAAATGTAGCGCCGACTTCTTGTTGTCCTGCAACATGAGCAGCGAAACCTCAGTCAGCGAGACGACTATTATGCACACTAAGCCTACAACAACCGACGTACAGACGTCTGCAGGTTCACGTTGGCCCTGGCCGCCAGTATCAGCTGGATACTGGGCACGAGATCTCCGTCGCCGCCGCTTTTGTTCTGGCACAGAAGATGCAACGCGCTACATCCGTTCTGGTCAATTGCAGCGTATTGACTTCTGTTAGTACTGATCAACCGTTACCGCTTCCGGCTTGCTGGTCACCCACCTCGTCCACAGCGTTGGCGTCGAAACCCGCACGCAGCAGCAATTGCAGCCCCTCAGCGCGCGATGTCGGCCCCACCGACCGATTTTCACACAAGAAATGCAGTGGTGTCCATCCGTCCAGCAACATGGAGGGGTCAACACCAGCGCCGAGTGCAGTCTGTAGTTTAAAGACCTCGCAGGAGCCCTGCACTTCATCCCACAACGCCGCGTGCTTCGCGTTCATCTTGTCTTCAAAATGAGGGAATCAGATGACGAAATCTGAGTCAGTTTTTCCTCGTTTGAGTGACTATATCTGATTCCGGTGCTTAATCGTGCTGTGATTGGCGGATGTGTAGACGAAACCAAAATTGAAGATGACGACTGCCAAGATCCGGGACCCCGCGACGTGCGCGGCGCTAGACGAGTTCCACACGCACCATGTGGATCTAGAGCTAGAAATAAACATGGCTGCGAAACGTGTCACTGGTGTAGCCACTTTGGCCGTCAAGAGGCTCAATGAGACGGCGACAACTCTGTGTCTGGACGTGTTCCACTTGACCATCCGCTCGGTATGCGTCGCCCTGCCTGAAGAGGACACGATCGCAGCCCAGTGGACCGTCAAGCCCTTCACAGTCTTCGGTGAGATGCTGGAAGTCGAGCTTCCGGAAGAATTGGCTCTTGCAGCTGCCTTCGAACTCACGATCCGCTACGAGACGGACACGGAAAGCCCGGGAGTCTGCTGGCTCGAGAAAGAGCAAACAGCGGGCAAGAAGCTTCCATTCATGTACACTCAAGGACAGGAAGTACTCAATCGCAGTTTCTTTCCGTGCCAGGACTCGCCGTCCGTGCGAGTTACGTACACTGCCTCGGTAGTCGTACCTAAGGAGCTGGTGTGTGTCATGAGCGCCAAATTGTGCGGAGTCGATGACTTTGTACCCGGTGAAGAGGGAGAAAAGGACGTAATTCCTACTAAGAAGAAGTTCACCTTTGAGATGAAGCAGTCGATCCCGGTGTATTTGGTGGCGATGGCAGTGGGAGACTTGGTTGAAGCTGAAGTTGGCCCACGGTCGAGTATTTGGACGGAACCTTCCATGATCGATGCTGCAACGAAAGAGTTTGATGGTGTGCTGGAGGAATACCTGACTATTGGTGAACGCCTATTCGGGGATTATCTGTGGGAGCGCTACGACATGCTGGTCATGCCGCCATCCTTTCCATACGGTGGGATGGAGAATCCAAGACTAACGTTCGTGTCTCCTTGCACCATTGCTGGTGACAAATCCCTTGTGTCGAGTACGTCAATCTATCGTTGTAGAAGGAGCTAATTCTCTCTTTGGCTGTGTCTTGTATGTAGTTGTAGCGCACGAGCTGTCCCACTCGTGGTTTGGTAACTTGGTGACAAATGCAACGTGGAGCGACTTCTTCCTCAATGAAGGCTTCACGATGTACGCTGAGCGACGCATCACCGAGGTATCACACGGCAGGTAAGAGCTTGTGTTGGCGACGGAGCCTTATAATGATGTTGCTGCTCCTCAACTTTGTTTCTGGTTACTGCTTCATCTTAGACCCTTGAGCTGTCTCAATGCCAAACTTGGGGAAGCACTGTTGCGCGAGGAAATATCCTCTCTTGGAGAACAGTCGCCTTTGACACGTTTACGAGTCCCGCTTGACGAAGGAATTGATCCAGGTGATTGCTACAACCAGTGCGCATACGAGAAGGGCTACGCGTTCGTGTGTTATCTGCGAAGTCTCGTGGGATCCGATACGGTAAGCATGTTTCCTGTACGTTTGGTCTCTCCAATGTACTCAAGTGTTCTGTTCTGCGACCTTGCAGGTGTTTGATGATTTCCTCAAACGCTACTGCGCTGAATACCGCTTCCAGTCGATCCCAGCGGAGACTATGATCGCCTTTTACCTCAAAAGCTTCCCCGAACTAGCGAACGCTGCTGGGACGGACCTCAAGGACGGGATTTCCTTCAACACGTGGCTCAACGAGCCAGGTTATCCACCGTTCACTCCAGATCTATCGGACGCCGAAGGAATCATGCAAAACTGCGAGTCACTAACATTCCACTGGCGGTCATCGTCCACCCCAGTGCAACCAAGTGTGTTGTACCTGTCAGAAGAAGCCAAGCAATGGGAGGCCCAACCAGTGCTTTATCTCCTGGATTGCTGTCTGGAGACGAAATTTTCAGACGCTGACGTGGTAATCGCTTTGGGCGACACTCTTTCTCTTTGGGACTCACATAACTCGGAGATTCTATTCCGGTGGGCGCTGGTTCTTATCAAGAACGACGTCACCACCAAGCTGTCCGTTGTGCACCGGTTCCTGGAGATGCAGGGCAAGCAGAAGTTCCAGCTCCCAATCTACCGCTTGCTGACAGCAAGCTCCAACGAAGAAGTGCGCAAATTCGCTGTCGACACCTACACTGCGACGAAAAATATGCTTCACGTCATGGTGCGCGACCGCATCGAGTTGCTACTTGCCGCCATGCAAAAATAAGGGCGAAGTTGGCAGGCGTTGAGTGCCTCGCAAATTTTCGTGATATTCTTCATGGCACTCTCCTTTGACCCCATATTTCGTGTATGCGACTAACTCATTTATTGCTCCTGCTCTTCATTGCCGCCCGCACCCTCTCGAGCTCTTGAGAGAACTCGTTGACACTAAGAAACACAACAAATTATCAGTTAACTCACGACTGGTTTTCAGTCCATTACGTCAAGCAATGTTTACCTCTTGATCGAGAGCTCGATATGTTCTTGTTCTTGTTCGTTAAAGCTCTTTTTCCAGCCCTCACCGGTAGCCGGCGCTGATGTTTTCGTCTCCTGCGCCGGTAGCGACTCCATTGTCATTTTTGTCGTGAAAATTGGTACAAAATTGTACCTTGTACCACTTTTTGAAGTTTCAAACAGGAAAAGCACCAGATAATGCAGCGCAGCTGGCGGCGATTCCGACAGCGGTACGTAGGCACCCCCACCTCCATTCAGAGGTCTGTGGACTGACACAAATATACTGCGATATCACTGTATTGGTGGCGTGCAGAACTGAGCTAGAGAACGACTCGGCGGATAGCAGCAGCGACTCAGATGTGGTGCTGGTGGCGAAGGTCGAGGAAATACGGCCACACTCGCAAGAGTTAAAGGCCGAAAAGGCAGAAAAGGCTTGGGAGTGCCCTATGTGCACATTCCTAAACGAAAATACCAGCGCTTCTAGATGCGAACTTTGCGAGAGTGTGCGCCCCGGACTACCGAGAAAGACGCGGAAGTTGTCGCAGTGGCTCTCTCAGCCAACACACACGACAGAACATAGAAGCGTCAAGAAGAAACAGTCGTCGGGTGCTCAAGAGCCAATTGAGGTGATTGACAGCAGTGATAGTGGCAATAGTGATGATGGTGCAAGTGTCACGTCGACGGCGTCGTTTAACGATGGAGCTGCTTCTCGACGGCGTAGTGAAAAGATGGCGGCTGACACAATGAATCAGGGCTTGTGGGCGGATTTGTACGCCCCGGAAACTGTAGATGACCTGTGTGTGAACAAGACGAAGGTGCAGGAGATCTCGGAGTGGCTGGAACGGAATGCGTCGCCGATCTCGGGTGTGTTCCAGAAGCGGCTGCTGATTTTGTGCGGTCCGCCAGGATCAGGCAAGTCAACGGCTGTACGCTGTATCGCTCCCAAGCTTGGCCTTCTTATCAAGGAGTGGGAAGACAACTCGGCTGCTGGAAAACTCAATTATGAACGCATGCTTCGGGAAGATTTTTGGACTCCGCAGGTATCTAGCGTTGACGATTTTTCGGATTTTATTCATCGCTCCTCAGCCTACGGTGCACTTCCGGTTGCTACGTCCCGGCACACATCTACTATTGGTCGCAAGCGCCGGCTGTCTAACACTCAGCAAGTTTATGGCAATTTTCAGACGCCATCAGTTAGTGCAGGGCAGGTTATTTTGATCGAGAGCTGGCCACAGTCCTGGTCGAAAGACAAGTCACTTTACGAGGAGAAACTTCAACGAGTCTATCAGCATGTGGTTGACCCGGCTGGTGGCTGCCGCTACCCTGTAGTTTGTATCTACAGTGACGTTCAAGGTAGTAAGATTGACTTGCATCATTTGAGCCGCAAGTTTTCTCGCGAAGTGATTCATTCGCCGCTGACTTCAGTCATTAATATCAACGCGGTGACGTCTGCGCAGCTCAAGAAACATCTATCTCGTGCTGCTACACAAGAGAGCTGTCCTTGTCAGCCTGCGGATATCCAGAATATCATCGACAGCAGCAATGGAGACATGCGGCATGCGTTGAATATGCTGCAATTACTGCAGAATCCCAACGTGAAGAAGCACAGAATTGTGCCCGCAACAGCTACCAAGAAGAGAAAAAGGAAAAACGGTTCTTCTGTGAAGTCAGAAACATCGTCGGCGACGAGCTCTAGCGCCCGTGACCCTTTTCTTTCGGATTTTCACGTTGTTGGAAAACTACTGCACGGTAAAATGCTGCAAAACAAATCTGCGGACGAGAGCGCGCTGAAAAATGATGTCGACTACGACCAGATTTTGAATGCATCTGCGATGCCACTTGACCGAATCCTTGGACTCGTTCACGAGAACAGCATTGCGTATTTTTCGCAAGTGGAAGATCTATCTGGTGCTCTCGAGCTAATGAGCTTGTGTGAAGTGATGGTTGCTGAATCGTACAGTGGTGCTAGCAGCTCGGAGGTACGATTCAATGCGTGTCTCGCTGCCTTGCATTAAAACCCATCCTTACTGATTGGACTCTGCTTTAGGCCGTCAAGCGCTCTCGGGATGTAGCTCAAGCCATTCTTACGCGAACTATTGCAGTGACGAACGAGAATCCCGCTCCGAAGGCATTTCGACCGATCACGCGGCCTCGAACATACACAACAAATCAACGTATTGTATCCCGCCGTGACGAAATGTTAGTTGCTACTCGAGGAGGCGAGCATGGGCTCCAACATGCGTGCACGGGTGACGTATTCGCTTTCGAAGTGGAACCCTTCTTGACAATCATGGATCGAGTCGGTGGGCCTGCTATTCGGCAAAATACGAGCACCTTCGCGATGGATACACTCTCACTCAAAGAGGAGGTGGACGATGAAATCGAGAACAGTGATGACGAGTGGTAATAAGTCACATTATAAACAGTTTTGAGCGCTACAATTTTCTACGGCTCCGGTGATGAGGATAAGTTAGATGCGTTTGCCATGGCAGCAGTAGATTTCCTTATGCTGCTATCGTATTCTTTCCGCTTGGCAAAGCTGCTGTTCTTGAATTTGTCACCTTGTCCCTCATTTATGGTGATAATTGTCGAAACAGTAGTCGAAGTGCTTAGTTCCTTCGGCTCATTGGGCACGTTTGACTTCACCTTCTTCGAAGTGCTCGTGACGCCAGGCGTAGCCACCTTCGCAGTAGTACCGAGCGGGAACGGCAACCCTTGCGAAGAAGTCACAACGGCATGCCCAGGACAGGGCTGGCTATCATCTTCTACTATGGGAGATGGCAGCTCCAGTAGCAGACTTGTTTCGTGCCCCACCCAGCGAACAATGTACTCGCCGTTGCGTTTGCGGTTCAGATCACCTTGTAGACGGCGAGTAGCTGCGTAGTGGTGACTGTGGCCTGAGTTTGGTCCATTCTTGTGAGCTGACCCATCGCCATCGCGTAGCTTTTTCTCCAGATTTGCAAGACGTTGATGGCAGTTGAGTTGGCCAAGCGAATGCTTGAACCATTCATACAGTGTCAGCGCCTTCGTGAAGCAGTTGTGGGCTCCTCGTAGATTTCCGTTGCGTGAGTGGATCATGCCGATCGCACTCAATGATGCGGCTTGCCCAATTTTGTTCCCTACAGTTTTGTACAATATGAGTGCTGTGCCGAACTGAGCCTTGGCCTCGTCAAACTTAGTCTCGGTTGTGAGTAGAATGCCCATCAGTTTACGGATATTCGCTTGACACAGGGTATTCTTGTGCTGTTTGGCGATGTGCAGCGCCTTGTTGGCCGCGTTCCACGCACCACGATGACGCCCCGACAAGAACAAGGAGTGCGCAAGATAACACGCGACGTCCATCACATAGCTTGCTATCTTCTCGCGCACGTTGATGCCATCGCTGTCAGCAGTCGGATGGGGATCCGTCCTCGTCGGTCTTGGCGACGGTGGCTTGCTCTCGGCTTGGCATTCTTCGATCATGCGAATGTGCAGATCCAGAATCATCCATAGGTTGGATTCGTGCAAGTCTAGTATCAAATACGCAGCACTGGATTCGGCTGTGAGCGTGCAGATGTGCTGGAGGACCCAGTAACTTACTTTGCGAAAGTGCCGCGCGGTATTATACAGGAAAAGATCACAGTCGGATACGCAGAGTGACTCCAACACCACGTTCTTGGCGCCGTCTCCATCGTACATGCCGAGCAAACTACGCGCATAACTTGCGATGAACGGGAACGTTGAGAACGAAACACATACAGCCATAATCTCTGCGTGGTCGTCCATACGCTCGACATGCTCGGACACCCGCGAAGCACGTCCACTGCGCGTCAGTGAGTTGAGCATGTGTCTGTCATTCAGTACACGACGAGATCCTCCTCTGCCGTTCGGAATGTCGTACTCTGCACTCTCAGCTTTCCCAGTAGACTCAGTAACGTTTTTGATGAAATCACTATAAGACTTCAGAGCTGCCAGCAAAGACTGGTCGTATCCACGGCTTGACGAGTGACGGGATCTGGATCTTCTGGAGCTACTGCTACCGATGCCGCTTGTTCCTGAAGCGCTGCGTTTGGGCAAACCTCGTTTGGCCAATGCGAATCCGGGAATGCGATTTCATTGAATCAGCGAGAATCGAAGAAGCGTTTCCACGAGTCCCTCCCAATTGCTTCCCCACAAACTCTTGAAATCTGCCGGCATTGCTCCAGCAGGAAGTAGCCCCAAGAGCGCAAAGAATCGAATAGCATCTTGGCCGTGATGCATCCGAACTTGCTCCAAGGACACATCCAACGAAGCTACCAGGGTATTTAATGCGCTGCGATCGTGCGCAGCGAGACCCACCACCTGTAGCTCGCTTACTCCACGACTGAGGACTGCCCGCGTCAGCTCGGATAGAGATCTATCCTGAAGCAAGGGAGCGCAGAGCGAAATCGCCTGTGGGTGACCGTCAAGAAATGCCATCAATGGATGAGATACCAGTACCCCCAGAATCGACGTAGACGAAGACTTAGCGCCACTTGTGTCAATTTCTCCGATTTCAGACACAAGGAGCGCGCGTGGCGACTTTTTGATGAACAAATCCGCTGCGTGATAGTGCGACAACCGATTCAGAGACACGACTTTCTCGTCAAACTCATTAATTCCGCCGCCCATTGCTTGACGCGCGGTCATCAAGAAAGACAAGGTCGGCGTACTATGCAGCAGTTGCAGCAGAAAGTCTCGAGTAGCGGATGGGTTCGAGTTTATCGGGTCTTCCATGTTGTCCATCACAAGTAACACTTTCATGTCCGCGAGTGCTTGATCGAGCGGCATGTCCTTCTCAAGACCGCCTTCAGGGAACAACGCGCTCTTGATAGCCGACTCCATGCCTTCAAGAGACTGAACACCACGCAGCCGAATGAATGCGACGCCATCAGGGAAGGCATTACGATCAGTCAGGAAGTGAGCGAGCTTAGTCGACAAAGTACTTTTGCCGATACCAGGAGGACCACGCAATGTCACAAGCCGCCGTGTGTTGACTAGTTCTGCCAGCATGTGCAGCTCTTGCTCTCTACCCACAAACGATTCGGCTACAGGAGGCAGAGTCTTGCTAAATTTGTTGGACGGACTCACATCGACCCATTTACCCACCGAGATGTCGGAGAACACAAACTGTTGTGTGGATGCGTTGCATCTGCAACTCTTCTCCTCGAAATCCACTTCAATTGCCTGTGGAACGTCCTCTCTCGACCAAAGTGGGCAGGTATCTGAATGTAACTGAGACGACTCCAATAATACAAATTTGTCTCCTTCACCTTCTGGAATTCGCATTTCGGCTCTCACGCGGACACGAGCGATCTCAAACGCCTGCTGGATCGTTTTTCCCGTCAAAGCTGCGTGGTAGAACGAATATGAAAACATGGCGGATGATTCGTCCAATACTCTGCCTTCAGACCGAACGCACACAACGTGTGCTACACCGGCTTGGATGAACACTTCACCGATGTCTTTCGAGTCACAGGACGAAACAAATACCAGTTTTAGAGTACCATTGATCGCGGGACGGCCAGTGATGCTGCGAGATGATGAGATCGGGGGTGCAGAATGCGATGACAGACCAGTATCACTGGGTGTTGATGTGGTACCGGTATCTTCCGTCATTTCAAGCGAGACACTGCTTTCCCTGACAGTTAGGTCCTCCACGACCGAAGAGCTCGTACCGCCGTTGAGAATGCTTCTCAGTGTCGTAGAGTCGACTAAGTGTGCTAGACCAGAGCACTGGGTGTCTTCAAACATGAGATATTGGCTTTGTCCCACAATTCGACCACCGTGTCCGCTAAAGTGCAGCACAGTCACACCACGATCCAAAACCTTCCGAAGAGCGTCTACCGTTGCCACTGCTCGCATCGTGTGCACTGCACGCTGACATTCCTGGAAGATCTTATTCAAGTGACTCTGTTCCTGTGCAATGTTCAACGGAGGCACGGGTTTTAAGCGATGGTTACTGTCATTCATAACGAACGGTAGCGAGTAAAGCGTGGCAAGATCCACCCACGTGTTGTGGATCCCATAGACACTGGACGTCTCGGTGATAGTCGTACAGTCAGAGAGGGTGTCGCTCTTGTCTTCACTGGTACTGGCTGTTGCTGCACCTCCTCTGTTAGGCTGCTCCACGCCGTCGATCATGCGCCTAGCGATGCGCTCGTTCACTTCCTCGTACATTTTCTCCTCGGCCTCGGTGGTCGGCACAACTTCCTTACGTGCTTCATCTTTTGTATCCCCTAGATCACCTTCCCCGTTGCTAGTAACAATTTCAGCCGCCGAGGTGACTGGAAACTCGGCAGTTCCATTGATAGATAGCGTCTCGCGTCCTCTGGCCAGCAAATCACCCGCCTGCTGCTGGATCTGCTCCAGTCGCGCCTCCGGAGACAGTAAGGGACGCACAGAAGGCACCGCTAGACTCTCCACGAAAGCCCACAGCTCTTGCTGAAGCGTAACGGCGGCATTCATTCCAATCCACGAGCAATGGGGTGCCGAGTCCACGCCGTGAATGACAAGCGTGGGGTAATCGAGATTCAACCCACTTATCTAAGTAAAAACGACCATCATTCCTACATTTTTGGGTGATTTGGGTCTTTTCAACTCAGATGGCTACTGTTACCGGTATACATTTTCGTTGGCCATCAGCATTATGAGCGACTTACAGGACTCTGGCGACGGCTTCTGGGGCCGCACAGAAGAGCGCGAGTTCTCGTATGTGGTGACGGTGCCCAGTAGTGGCGAAAATGTTTCATTAACGGCGGTGCAAGACCGAGATATATGCGCTGGCACGCCAGAGTTCCCGTCGCACGGCCACTGCGTTTGGGACGCCGCGCTGCTGCTCGCCGACTATCTCCAGAGCAAAGCCAAGGATGAAGAGGGTGAAGGTCGCTCCGATTTCCAAGACAAGAAAGTGGTGACATTGGGTGCAGGGGTCGGACTGGTTGGCATGGCGCTGGCTGTTCTCGGAGCTCGAGTAATACTCACGGATCAGGAATACGCGCTGCCTTTGCTGAACAAGAACGTGGCCGTCAACTTCTTACGTGGAGAATCGAACAAGTTGGCGGCGGCTGCTGCTATACCTGTGGTGGAAGAATGTCAATGGGGGGAGAATGTCAAGTCTGGAGGCTCTTTAGCGGCATGGGTGAAAGACACCGACGTGGTGGTTTTCTCGGACGTGCTGTATAATGCTGCAGCATCAATTTTACTAATCCAAACGCTGCACCAACTAGTGTCACCAACGACGGATGTGATTTTCAGCTTTGAGACGCGAAATGCGGCAATTGAAGCGAATTTCTTGCAGGAACTTAGGAGAACATTCGACGTAGACGAGGTGTCTCGCGTGAGCAATGCTAGGATCTTTGCTAGCTTCGAGTACCCGGACGAGCTTTTCATCTTTCACGCGCGCCCCAAGCAAGACTGGCGGTAATGTAAATACTACTACGTAGTACTTAGAAGTACTTAATAAAATGTTTTCGTATGTGACTTCTGTGTATTTTCACAAGTTGTACGATACTGTCTCTATAACCTAGATAACGAGACTGAAGGCATTGTAACGCTCTCAGGAGCTTTTACAAATTCCTTGTCACAACCGGGAAAGATCCGAGCTTGAAGTGGTATCTCCTTAGTTTTCTTGTAGACATTTTCAAGGAAAGCACACACAGCGTCGCCATGCCCCAATGCTCGTGGAGACACCAAGAAATTGAACATGTGACTGGCGTAAGGCACCTTAACAAAGACATCCTGTACACCACCGAGCTGCTTGTCTTGGTACGATGCAACATCATGAGGAAGATTCTGGCGATAGTGGAGCAATCGGTCGAAGAATACACTCGAGTCCCTGAACGGCACGGTGTTATCGTGGGTACCGTGTGTGATCAAGAAGGGAGGAATGACGTCACAACAACGTGCTGCACCGTCGTCGTCCAAGTAGGCGATAGGCGACGCGCGATCAAAGTCCTCGTGGTTGTCCTTGAGTTTCTTCTGCATCACCAAAAACTCGATATACTGGACAAACCCGTGGGTTTTGTCGCGAGAGTAGTAGATCCCGTGCCGGTCCTTAAAGTCATGAACGCCGTAGTTGTCGACAACTGCGCGCACACTTGTGTCCACGTCTTCGAAGCCAGGTTGCAGGGACTTATCATTGGCGGTAAGACCTACCAAACTAGCCAAATGTCCTCCAGCTGACTCCCCGCCCACAGCGATGAACTCTGGATTGGCATCGAACTCAGCTCGTGCGTTTTGGCGGAGGAAGCAAACAGCCCTCTTGCAGTCTATCAAATGTTTGGGGAACGCCACTCCAGGTGATAACCGATAGTCGATCACGCACACTATCCAGCCCATAGAGGCAACTTGGTAGACGCATGCAAACGGCGCGATACGGCGATCACCAATGATCCAGCCTCCTCCATGGATATACAGGAAGATAGGGGCATTGGACGGTGTATCTTGATGCTTGTAGACGTCCATGAGCAGCTTCATGGTTTTGGTTTTGCCGACGTGCGCATATGTAACTGTGCGGATCTTTCTGACACCAGGGTAGCTCAGTGACAAGGCCATGGGCTGTGGCAAAGGTAGTAACACGCTCAGCCACCGTTTCAATGTCATGCGACCGATATTCTGGAGCTGGTCTGGCGCAATATCCGACGAGAGGAATGCGCCGCGGAAAACTTCCTTCGACGAGATATTCTGTCGGTACCATGTCATAAGCTTCGCCGCTACTACGAACTGCACCAAACCAGCAAATGCGCCGCTCCAGCGTGAGAAAATAGGAATCTTCTTCTTGAGTAGAAAAGCTGTCAGACACGCGTGTACGACTGCGATCTTGTGCGCAAGCTCTGTGGGCAACAGTGACGCCGCCATGCCGAAGAAATTCTGTTTAATTTAAAAGCATCAAACACTTAGGGATGCATGTCCAGGTACCGCAACTGCATCGAGGCTTACCTCACGCGGGATCTTGTTGTTCTTGGCGCGCTCCACAACATACAATGTAGACGCGGCGAAAGCCAGGTAAGCCCAGCGTGTAAGGCGCTCGTTGTTCAAGTATGGCGTCGGGTCGAGAGGTTTGATGACCCTCATTGTAGCAGTTGATAAGTGGTTTGCACAGCCGTACTTGGAGAGACTCGTACTTTGACTTTTATTTCGTGCAGCTAGCAGAGTCTTCTGCAACTCTGGCTGGACCTTGGAATGTGGACCTCAACAATCGGGAGGCTAAGTTGATGATGACCGGGGGATGTCCTTGCGCGCCGTGCGCAATTTTGATATTCTTAGCCAATCAGAGGTACTGTACAGTAGTACGTTGTACTTCGAAGTACAGTTTAACCAAAGCAAAGAGACCCAAAATAATTTGCTTCAAAATGTAGAATATCCTGCGCTCGTGGAGTCGGTGGACCACGCCTCCTGGTGGACCAAGATCGAAACGATCCGTTCAATCAATAAACTCTGTACATATAACTCACAGTCGTGCAGTAGTGGTGGTGACAGCTCCAGCTGCTGCATCTGCCAGCTCTGCTATGTGCGCCGGCGCCAGATCTGATGCGCAATGCAGCGGAATGTCCTTAGTTTTTGCGTACAGGCTGTCCAGAAAGGCAACCACAGCTTGGCCGTGAGCCATTGCTCGCGGCGACATGACGTAGTTGAAGGCGTGGTGTGCGCCAGGGAGCTCCAGGAATACGTCACAAACACCACCGACGGGATCTTGCAGTGTGCGCTGTCGGTATAGCTGCAGCTGCTCGAAGAAGACCTGCGAGCTGCCGAATGGTACCAGTGTATCAAGCGTGCCATGTGAAATGAGAAACGGTGGGATGACGGCAGGGAGATCGCTAGCTTTCTCTTCGCGAAGCCATCCAACGGGCGATGCGTTCTCCCAGTCTTCATCTGCGTCGCTCATTTTCTTTTGCATGACCAACAGCTCGATGAAACGCACGAAGATGTGGTCTTTGTCCTTGTAGAAGTACACACCGTGACGATCCTTGAAGTCGTGGACGCCGTAGGTGTCGATGCAGCCGCGTACACTTGTGTCGACCTCCTCGAACCCGGGTTGCAGAGACTTGTCCGCTGGAGTCAGCGCCATCAAGCTCGCCAGGTGGCCACCAGCAGATTCTCCTCCAACGACAATGAAGTCCGGGTTGGCGTCAAATTTCTCGCGTGCATTCCGACGGAGGAACGCGATCGCACGCTTCGCGTCTATCAGCTGCTGAGGGAAGGCAATCTTGGGGGATTTCTGGTAGTCGAACACGCACACCACCCACCCACCAGCAGCAATTTGGTAGATGCACGGGAATGGGGGAGTCTCTCGAGTGCTCATAACCCACGCACCGCCGTGAATATACAATACGATCGGAGCATTTGACGGCGTATCTCGGTGCTTGTATACATCCATTAGCAATGGGGTAGTTCTGTTCTTCCCGACATGGGCAAAAGTCACTGTCTGCACCTTGGAGACTCCTGGAAATGCCATCGCCAGTCCCATCGGTTGAGGAACGGGTAAGAGTACAGCTAGCCACTGGTTCCAGTTGAGCTTGCCAATAGTCTGAACACCATCCGAAGGCATGTCGGAAGCGTACATTGTGTCACGAATGAGGTGTTTGGTGAAGATATTGTCCCGGTAAACTTTTGCCAGCCGAACCATGACAACACACTGCAACAAAGCTCCAATGGAACCGACCCACTCTGACAAAACGGGCTGCTTGGATTTGTGTAGCTTGTAGATAATGGCGAAGTTGAGAGCCAGCATATTGTGCGAAAGCTCCGTGGGCAGCATTGCAGCAAAAAAGCTTATCACATTCTGCAGTAGTCATCATTGTCAGGATTCGAAATCCAAGCAGATCAAGCAGTCATCGAATGTACCTCGCGTGGGATGTCTTTGATCTTGGCGCGTCGTAGTAAGTACAGCATACCCAGCATGAGCGACAAATACCCCCATCGCGGAGGAGGGTCTCTTTGCGCCACCGCTTTGATGATCTTCATCTCGCTGCCGCCCACTGGGGCAACCACTGGTTGAACCAGCGTCACTTCCCGCAATGCTGTGCTCGTTCACCGCCCCATGAGATTTTTGGGCCAATCACGCGGGCGGGTATCCAAGCAGAGGATCCCCTCGTAAGTCGGGAAGTTGGCGACTGACAAGCCCTGCGTCGCCCTTTGGGCAACGTCAATAAAAGCGAACGCGCAAAGGAATTATTTGTTACTTCGAAGTATTCAGGAGCCACCACACCGCTCGCGGCCTCATGACTGTTGAAGCTGTCATACAGTTAAATGCGGTCGAGCTTCATTGTTACGTACTAAGTTGTCTACTCCACCTTGATGGTTCGGTAGATCTTGTTCACGAAGAAAAGTGAGCTCTGGAATCCGATAAAGCCCAGCATGACAAAGAAGCAGTACGCCATTATGCTGGTGTAGCCAAAGTAGAATGCTGCCTGGAAGAAGCCTGTCATGTCTGCGATGCTCGTATAGTACCACACACTGTACGCGAGCACGAAGAGTCCCGTCGTTCCGCCCGAGATGTACGACCGCCACCACCAGCGATGGTCCTCAGAAGAAAGTTGGATGTACGTCAACGAGATGGTCGTGAACGCAGTCACGAACACCAGCATGACAAACGACAAGAACAGGATACCAAAGAGCGTGTAGATCGAATGACCCCAGATCGCTGCGAAAATGTGGTGCAGCTCGATGTAAACGGCGCTGAATGGGAGGCACCCAGCTGCGACGATAAGGATAAACGGACTGCGGTAGCCAGGGACGGACGGGATCTCACGCGGAATCTTGTTCGTACGACACGGAGACTTGAAATCGCCAGTGGAATTCCGTCCAGCAACGCCTCCGATAATTGTCAGAGGCAACGCCACTGTGATGAACAACGCGAGCACGATCATGATAGTACCAAAAGGCAGTGCCGCTGACGAATCATTCCAAATCGCCACCGAGTTCAAAAACGAGAAGATAGCGACCAGCGGTCCAGGGATAACCAGGACACACATCAAAATGTTCCACACCCATCGCTGACCTCCAAGCTGACGGTACAATCGAGCAGAATGAAAGCCTCCGACGCCTGCAGTGAGCGCATAGAGCACGATGAATGCAGTCATCATACCGCCGCGCTTGTTCGGCTTAACGATGCCGAGTAATGAAGATGCCAGCGCCACCGAAAGCATCACGAACAGTTGCGCACCGGCACCGTTAAGTGCACAGAAAATGCTCAACTGCGTAGGGAACCGGAATACATCGGCGTGCAAGAGCTTCCAGCCAGAATCGTCCTCTAGTGCATGTTCGTCGCCAGTCTCCAGGTCTGTGTATCGTGAGAAGTCACGCTTGAGAATGCGGATCATCACAATGGACAAGAACCCCGTCAGCATCATCACCAGGATGAACGAGTTAATGACTGAAATCCAATGCAGCTCCAAGTCGTCGGGCTCAACGAGTTCTTTGTCAACGTTGCGGTTCTCGTACAACAGATCGGGGCGGTTGTGCCACTTCACAGAGTACGTGAAGATTGCTTCAGGTGCCTTGGCTATATTATCAGTCGACAATGCGTAGTGGTATTCAAGATCTGGGTCGGAAGATGCCATTGTCATGTTCACAGCCACGATCTGAGCAGCACTAAAGGTTAGCGTTGCTATCCCCCTTTTCAGCCATCGGTCCCCCCACTTACTTTGTTCTTGCCTTCCTCCGCTTCCACGTTGTTGTAGGCGATGTCGAAGTGTAGGTGTGTGTTAAGATAGTAGTGCATCTTCATACCTTCACGTATGCCCTCCTGGATGAGGTATCCCACCTGGCCTCGCAGTCTGATATCGTCTACATACATTTCGAACTCGTAGTTCTCATCCACCGCGTCTTTGAACGACTTCATGACATCTGGAGTCACTGACAGCTTACAGAGCTGCGCGTAGGTCTGGTCCACGCCAAAGTAGAGACGATAATCCGTCACGACCTTGCGACTGCCTGTAAGCAGCTCACCCAGGTCGTGATCGTCCCATTGGCGCTCCTTTGGTTTGCAATATGGCAGCTTGTAATACTGGTAAGTTTCGGTGGGGTTCGCGTATGGTCGGATCTGCAGCAGTAAAAACGGGGTTCAGCCATTGAGAAAAGATGTATGCATATTTGATAAGCCTCGGGCGATAAGCAGAACGTACCGTGTTGGCCACGACCTCGACCTCATCCCTCATCTGGTAGTCGTCATCGGCAGCCACGACGCACAGCGTCGCAGCCACGAGCAGCAGTAGCTTCATCCACATGGCCAGCTTGTCTTGATGAGCCCCAGAGTGACGTTCACTCTGCACCTATTGGTGGAAAATCTGATGTGTCGCATTCTTTTCCGATAGGGCTACACTCCACAGTCGCTTGAATCAGACAGGGAAGAACACATTACCGGTAGCGACGAGGAAGACGCTTGCATATCTGCACCCACAGGTTTTCCAAGCACCTCAGAGCCATGGCTACGACGTCTGCAGTTGCTCGACCAGCTAAAAAGCCCAAGAAAAGCGCGAAAGACGCCCCCAAGCGTGCGTGGTGGTTGACCGACACCCTGCACAGCGATCAGATGCAAGCAGTGGCTTCCAGCGAGACGGAGCTGCTGAACGCTGCTGTGTTATGTGCAGCACTGGCCGCAACCCATTCGGAGCCTTCCGATACCGACAAACAAGTCAATGATCGTGCGGCTCGTGAGCTAGAGATGCACCTGCGCAAGTCGCCGCTACCGCACAGTCTACAGCTGTCCGTGCTGAGGTTCACGCGCGACTACGTGCTCATACAGTCCGACCTGGCGATGATCTGTGCTGTGCGAGCCACGAAGCCTGCCGACATTTTGCAGACGGTGGTCGGATCCGCCGTGCCGCTCTCGCAGCCATACGTGCATAGATTTGGAGGCGCAAGGATCCACGCGCCCTTCTGGACAAGAACGCAGCGACTCGACTTGCAAGAGATTCACCATCAGGCACGACAAGCCAAGAAAATGCTTCTGCTGTGTGGCCATTCCATTGGCGGCAGTATTGCACAGCTGGCCTTCTGCGAACTGGTGTACCAACACTTACCTACGAAGACGCGGTTGTTTCTGGAAAAGCGCGACTATGACCAGCAAAAACAAGACGAGAAGAAAGAAAATAGCACTACGTCAAGTGATGGGTTGAACTTTGGATTGATGGTTCAAGGTACGACTGAGGAAGAGCGCGCGACGATTCTTCGTACGACGCCGCATATGCTGGCGATTGGTTTTGGTGCTCCGTACATTGGATCCACAGGCTTGGTATCGTTTTTAGAACCTCTACAGCTTAGCAAGCGCGTGATCACGTTTGTCAATGAATTCGATTGCATTCCCAGCATTCTCAACGTGGCACAGTCAGCCGCAATGGTAGCAAAGACTACCGAGCGCTTGCTCACGATCACGAAAGCGACGAAGACGCTGGTGAACTTGCTGCCCATTCAAATGCAACAGCGCTTCATCGATTTGGCAGCGACAGCGAACACTGCTACAGTTCCCACTGCCAGTTCGGCGTATTTGTCAATGAGTTTGAACATTCTTCAGAACACTTTCCAGAAATTCCGCGACTACAACATCGTGAAAGAAATTGATTATCAGTATTCTCCGTGCGGGACGTACATTTTCCTGTCCAAGTCCGGGGCTGATTATAAGGTTTACTCCGATCCAAGCGCGATCAGTAAGGCTCTGCACAAAGAAGATGATTCTAACTCTAGTTTGACTGGTAAAGCCATCTTACAGCACTTAATGAGTGCATACGTGGCCGCCGTCGCGCGCCGTTCGAATTCCATTCAAATCAATGCGTCCATGGACTACTATGAGCGTCTTGGCGTCCCTCGCAATGCCACAGAGCGGCAAATACGCAGTGCGTACAAGCGACTAGCCCTAAAGTGGCATCCAGATCGATGGGCGAACAACTCCGCCAATCCACAAGAACAAGCTTCTGCTGAGGAGATTTTTAAGCTGTTGGCGGAATCATACGAGATTCTATCGGAGGCTGAAGCTCGAAACGCGTATGACTCGCATCTAAACGACTCGCCTAGTTTGAAAGACGAGTTTGTGCATCATGGCACGGTGAATGGAATGACTCTGGATGAGGCAATCACCACTTTCCGCGACGTAATTGATAACCTCTCCGGAGCGGTTTCGAAGGTGACGTCGCGCTTTTCCACGCCAAGCTCGACAGTAGTTAACCCTCTACGTACGCCTTCCTCGGTGCGAAGTGGCCTTATCCCAAACAACCATGACAACATCTTCGCTCCAGATCGGATTCGTGTGTCGCGTACAATAGGAATTGGTGCAGACCAACAGGAGCAGATTCTGTATTTGGAGCCTGAAGAAATTATAGCGGGGGATGTGGCTGCCCCTGCTCAGGCAGCAGGAAGGTCTGGTGCGAATGCTGGACTGCGAACAGTTTCCGTTGTGGGTGGTGCTGTCGCTGTTGGAGCAAGCGTGGCGTTAATTGTGAATGCATGGTCGCAGTACTCGGAGATGTCGAGGAAGAGACGTCAGGCAGAAGTGGTGCGAGATATGCCCGCAGATTGCTTGTTGTTATTGCTCGAAGACCACCGCAACACACAGCACTCCGATACAACGCAGCTGCTTCGTCAACAAGCCGATGAACGAAAGAAGAGAAAGGATGCTTCATCGCTAGCTGTAACCGATTCCAGTGAGGTGGATGGGAGCACAGCGAAGCAGCTTTTCGTAAGAGGAGCTCAACAAGCACTCGTCACTATGAAGCAACAGGAAGACGCAGCTGAAGATGAGCTTATTGAAGAGTTCTTTGACTGTGCTACTGAGTATGATAATGCTGCTATGGAGGCGATGGCCGAGGAGGAATTCTTTGACTGCGTTGATCTCATGGACGAGGTATCAGTTCAGTTCAGTGACGACGCACTAGCCGAAGAAAAACGCGCTGAGGAGGAGGCAAAAGCACAAGGCAAAAGTATTATAGTCAGCGAGCAGGTAGTTTTTCCACCCGAATCGACTGTCAGCACTCCATTTGGTCTGGCGACTGTGCACGACTGGAGAGAAGGCAGGTTGTCGGCTATTGTACAATTTGCTTCTTGTAAGTTCATGGTTGGCTACATTCAGAAAACGGATATCTCGCGCGGTGCGTCACTGGTTAAGGCTGCAACAAGTGAGCTCGTAGAGTCCAAGAGAGCAAAACTAGCGGATCGCGTGGTGGCTCGCTATCGTTTGGATGCTGGCGAAGCGGGTAGTACATTGAAAAGTCTGGTTGCTGCAGGTGGAGATGGCGCATTGGACAGTGGCATCCGTGCTGCTGGCGGTGTAGCGCTGGCAAATGGAATGGCTAGGACTTCTTCAGCGTTAGGCGGTGCGGTGGCTGCTCCACTTACGATCGCGTCAATTCTCGTCGACATAGGAAAGGAATACTACGACTATCGCAAGAGATATACCGACCGAAAGTCTCTAGGTGTGCTCTCTACAACCACCGAGCAACTAATGATGCATGATTTCCGACTGAAAACCGGCGAAGTCATCGCTAGTCGTACAGCAGCGGCGGCAGGAGCAGGTATTGGCGCGTACAGTGTGGCCTCAGCGCTGGGAATGTGGAGTACAGCTGGGCTTGCGGCTGGTCCAGTGGGCATTGTGGCCGCCACCAGTGCAGCCGTTGTTGGAGGAATGTTAGGTTTCTTTGCAGGATCCAAGGCGTATTCTGCATCTACGGCGGGCTATTTTACAAGCCAACAGAACGCGAAAGAACACATCGATCGTCTAGAGCTTGGAGCGCGTATTTTGTTCGACGAGTTTGACCCGGATGCCACGGGAACTATCTCGAAGGAAGACTGCATTAAGCTCATGAAGAAGCTTTATGATGCGATGGGTTCTATCTCTGAGACGGGGTATGAAAGGACGATGGCTGTGATTCAAGACGAGAACTTTGAGGGGCCGGTGACGTGGGGCATGTTCTGGGAGTGGGTGAGCACAGAAGCAGCTCGAGCGCTTCGTGAACTAGAGCATGAAGAGTCGAAGATGTTATCCGAACCTGTGGTGGGTGAGACGTGGTGGAACAGCTACATGAAGTACTTCTCATACTTGAACTCGAAGAAAGCTACGCCTTTACTGGCAGAGCCGCAGGCTGTGATGTATCCATCTGTGTTCGCAACGCTGGGTGTAGGCGTGAAGGGCACTGGAGCATTATCGGAGGGTGCAGAGTTACAAGCTGACGAAGCTGAGGAAGAAAGCTTGATAATGAAGGCACAAGTCGAGTTTCTTGTGAACAATGGCCATTTAACAGTCGGAGATGCCTTCCAGCTCCGTGAGCAATTGGCGTCCGACGATTTGGTGTTGAAGGAGTCCGCACGGAAGACTATTGCTGCCATGCACGAGGGTCTTTCGGACGCTGGTCCGGACCAGAATCTTGTGTGTGATGGATTCGGCTTTACTGGCGGCGACACCATGGAACTGCCGGCTGATGAACCGGAAAAGGAGAATGATACCACGCGGACAAAGACCGCTACTTCTGGAGCCACGGATGAGAAAACGAAGGCGAGTCCAGATACCGATGAGCGACTAGATGTCATGTGCTCTTTGATGTCTACGCAAGGTCTGCAGCGTTTCTTACAGCGGCAAAATGTCCTCGTCCCTACCGGAGACAATGCTGCAGTACGCCACGAAGATTTGCACTGCTTAGCACTCATGGCTGCAGCCCCCGCCTCGGCATCGGCAGCACAGTCAAACTAAGCGTGTTCACTCCACGTTGAGATCGCTCTTGCTAATATAATTCAAATGAAAATATATGAATGAATGCAGTTACCGTTGTGTCAAGGTGTCAACGTTGTCATTGATGAGGTGAGATTTCAATGCACGTTTAGATAACAGTTTGCTGTATCACAAGCGTCATCGGCTTTACGCCTTGACTTTTTTCTTCATTCAGTCGCGGCTGTGGCAGTTTAGAAAATAGAAAGCTTCACTTCCATCGCCTCGTGAACACGGAACGTATTCTCAGGGTGCTCGTTGGGGTCTGAAATAACAATTTCCAACATGAATGAGCTTTACATGCATCCTTGAATAAAACAGGAAAACGACACACACCGTTGAGGAAGTCTGTGAACTCAATCTGTTCGTCGGCACCCGTCAGAGTGTCCAGGCCAGCATGCGAGCTTGGCAGACCCGGAAGACGCTGCATAACAGGAAACAACCATGAGCAGACTGATTTGTCTTTGAATCTAGAGCTCTCGCAGCTTTTATCTCACCGTAAACTGTTCAAGTACGGCCTTTTCCGAGCGCAGACGCATGGCCGCCGCCTTGCCGTAGACCTGTTCCACCGTCGCCATCTTCAGCTCCCAGTTGGACTGACGGTGCTGCAATAGCAACAAAAAATCAGTATCGTGCAATCAACAGACACCGATTTACTCAACGCACCGTCGTCTGCAGACGCTGCACCTCGTGCACCGGTCGCACGTCCTCGCTGGCGCTGTAGAAGCCAAAGCGCAAGGCGTCAGGGGGCGCACGCACAAGGGGGAGGCTGGACTGGTTCTGTTGATGAGGAGACGGGATACATACAAGACACAAGAGGTCAGATACATATAGCGATCGCTCTCGTCATCGCTGCTACGCCGCACCATGTTGATTTAATCCGAGCTGTATGAGCTTCTCCGGGAGATCCAAAATGGGGGATCCAAGTGTGCATTTACCTATCTTTTATCATTCTCTATGCTGTTTCATAGGAAAGTCGATGTAGCCATTTGTTTTGAAACTTGACCATGGCGCACGACGACGAGTTTGGGCTCAAGCGGTCTTCGGGGGTAGACTACAGCCAAGTGCGGGATCGGCAGATCGACGACCACCGCTTTGAGAGGCAACGCTCCATCCGAGCGGCCTCATCAGCGGTACGCAGGCCTATCACCAGTCTGTACCCAGTCAAATGTCATTTATCAATCACTTGTTGTCTTCCAGCCACCTGTAGAGCAACCCAACCATGCCGCAGCTCAAGTTGCAGCCCCGCAGTCCGCCACCATGGACGCATTCATGCGGATGATGACGGGAAAGGAAGAACGCACTATTGCCGACCGAATCAGTGATCCAAACCGGCCTACATGGGAGCAGTACAAGAAGGAGAACGCTGACAGATTGGATCTTAGTGGCAATGGAGAGAAGGAGATGAAGGCGTACAGGAAGAAATTGGATGCTGCTAGGGAGAAGGTGAGGGCTACTAGCCCAGTAATTGCAGTGGTGGAGACACGAAGTTCTGAGTGTGTTGGTTGATGTTGGAGCAGAAACTCGCTGGATCCGGTAGCTCCAAGAAGCGGAAGAAAAAGCACAAGAAGCGATCGCGCTCTTCGTCATCGGATGAGTCGAGTAGTGAGGACGAGCGTCGACGGTCCAAGCACAAAAGTCGCAAGAAAAAGTGAGTTTTTCTTGTGCAGGTGACGACATGGTCATCAGCCTCTGACGTTTGAGATTCCCTTGTAGGAAAAGCCACAAGCGTCGACGGAGATCTCCCGACTCGGACAATAGCGATTTAGACTCGGACGACGATCGCTCTCGACGACGCAAGCGCTCGAAGAATAGCAAGAAATCGTCGTCGCGCAGGAAAGATCGGGACGCTTCGCCCTCACCCGTGCGTCTGTCCTCCTTTCTGCAGCAATCGAGCGATGATTCGGAAGACGAGTCTTCATAGCGGACGATCAGCGACGTCAACGTCGCAGGGTCATCGCCGTCAGGTCCACACTCATGCTTTTAGCTTAAAGCACTGCTTTTTAGACTGTTCATACGTTTATACAACGAAACAACACAGCTGGTATCTTGAGTCAACCGCATCTTTGCTCAATCTGTATCATTGCCGTCGCGTTCATCTGTCGCAGTCACTTGCGAACCTGCGCGATGACCGACACCGAGAACAGGAGGAAGTTCATGGAGCTGCTGCGGCAGGGCGTGCTGCACAAGGTCCAGCAGCAGCAGCAGACCAAAGCGGTCTTGTCATCAGATTCCGCGGGTAAAGAAGAAACTCTTCAAACTGAGACGACCGATGAAGTGCGACGCGCCTCGCTGCCTGAACGCGGCATGAGCGCTGCGAGTATTGCAGCGTGGCAGACACTGGCGTGGCGAGACGCTTTCTCCATGGAGCCATATTTCCACGAGACTGTAGACGGTAGACCGCTGCGTATCAAGCAGGTGCTGCAGGGAGAGCTCAATGGTTTCGGTACCGGCCTCACTGTGTGGCCTGCTGCCTGTGTGCTCTTGAAGCACTTGGAACACCGAGCCACTTCCAACCCTAGAGCTCTGGTGGATTCCGTCAGCCCATTCGTGCTGGAGCTGGGAAGTGGAACGGGTGCGGTGGGGATTGCGGCGGCGATGCTGCTTCGAGCCGGAAGAGTCGTGCTCACGGACATGGACAACGTCCGCTTCATCATGCAGGAGAACGCAGACTTAGCACGGCAAGATGGTGCGATTAATAGCCATGTCAGGGTTGCTGTTGAAGCGTACGAGTGGGGGAAGTCTCCGTCTGAGAGCCTCATCGCGCCGCACGAGAAATCCTATCCAGACCTCATCCTAGTGTCGGATTGCATCCTCCCAAGACTGTACCCGATTGAACCGCTTGTGGAGGCATTGGCACTGCTCAGTAGACCACATACCCGAATCATTATCTCTTATGAACACCGTCATTACCAGCACTTCCAGCCCAAGCAGAGATTCTGGGAACTCATGGAGGCAAGGAAGTTCTCGTTGAGGGTGATCGACTCAGACGAGTATCATCCGCATTTCGTTGCCTCAGATATTGAAGTGTGGGAGATCACTCCACCCGCACAAGAGTAGTTATGATATCATTTAGTATAAACGTGTCATGTAAATATTCACTTCAAAGTCTTCTCGGCTCTGTTTGTGCTCGATGGAGCCGGTGGTACCGCTGAAGCGAGAGCGAGACAATGAAGATCTTCGTGGCGAGTCAACGTCTCTTCTTCTGGAACAATGTACTGCGTCTCAAGGAAGCGTTTCAGCCCATCCGTCGACATCAGAGAGCACATGACATCGAGACGTGGGTCAACCTGCGGCTTCGGACCTTTCTTCTTCTTCTGAGAGGACGGGGCAAGTGGTGGCAGCTTCGACACGTTTTTCGACTGTGACGACGTGACCTGCTCGCTATTCGAATCCACTGGATTCAAAACTGCCACTGCATTGTCGTCCGCCGTCTTGCTTCCGGTCTTGGCACGAGGAAATAACTCGAACTCGCCTAAGCTTTCAGATTCAGGCTCGGCATTTATCTGCTCGGATTGCAGAGCAGCGACGATTTCGCGAGCTGACACCTGCTCGACCGGGTCGTTCGAATCCAACTGCGAGTACAGCGAATACGCTTGTCCGGCAGTCAGATAGTTGCTGTGGACAAGTGCCTCAACTGTCGCCTTCACTTCATCAAGATTGTCCTCCTCACCGGGGAGAACGGGGGCAAATGCAGCTCGAGCATGAATTTCTCTTTCGACTTCTTCAACATCCAATCCATTGGAGCTGGTACTGTCGCGTTCGCTTTCGTCTTGGTGATGCTTATCGAGGTGTTTTTGCTTTGCCTCTCGAAGTTTGCGCATCACTTTATCACGTTTTCTTTCGCCTTCACCGTTTTGAATTGGCTTTAACTCGTGGTGCTCGAGGCTTTTTAGCGACCTCGCGGCTTCCGTGCTCACCCATATCCAAAACATTCGCCACGTCACTGGTCCTTCAAAGCTAGGGTCTTTAATCGCTTCAACGCTCGCCTCGTACGCAAAGTCCGATGTGTCTCCGGAGATCTCATACAGTTTCTGCATAATGGAAAGACACGCTTCCTTGGAGATCTCGCCAGTACCAGCCGGATCATGCTCTTCAAATAGCACACGTGCACCAAGTTCCAGGCGATCAATGTGCTCCTTTGCATGCTTCTGACTTTTAAAGTAAGAAGCAGTTGAGAGCGAATATACCTTGGCTCCACCAAAGTAACCTGCAACGCCGCCGACAACAGCAGCACTCGTCGCTGCCACAATTCCAACGGGTCCAGTGGCGACACCTGCTGCAGCCCACATCGTCATTGCAGACGCTACGCCGTACGCACCTAGACCGGCACCAGCTGCGGCCGTCGTGCGGCTTACAACCACCTCACCAGTTTTCAATCGAAAGTCCCGCCGCATTAGTCGCTCACTTGTCGTCGAAAGCACCCCGAGCTCTTTTCGCTCCGTGTGCTTCTTGCGGTAGTCGTAAAACTCTTTTCCAATATCGACAAGAATGGATGCGACAGCTAGAGGAGCTGCCACCATACCGCCAAGAGCAGTCCCCGATCTTGCCACTCCGTTGGCCAGTGCCAAACCACCCGCAGCACGAAGTCCACTATCGACAGCACCTCCTGCACCCGCAAGCGCCACATTCGTGATTTGATCTCCGGTCTTGGTCTCCTCCAGTCCATAATTTGTGATCACGCGCTCTGCTAATTCTGCTCTTCTCTCCTCGACCACAACGTGCGTCAACTCGCGGGCCGTGGACGCACCTCGACTGATTTCCTTCTTGTCAATGTATCGAAGAGTCTCGCCTTCGAATCGAAGCGCTGCTACAGCAGTGTTCTCCCGCCAATCCTCAACCTCACCAAGTCCATAGGGAGTGTCCACCTTGGACCCTCGCGGGAACCTCACACAGATCTTTCCTTTTCCGTGTGGATGACGAAGCTTCTCGTGCTTTTTGGCAAAATGGTGATCAATGTCTTGGGCAACCTCCACACAATCGAAAAACTCCTCTTCAGCCATGGCTTCGACAACCGCGTCTTCCTCAATAGCAGCGCACTCGAAGAACTCTTCAATAAGTTTTTCATCTTGATCTTGTTCTTGATCTTTCTGGGTCAGCTCAACAATGGCGCTTTGGGCTTCTTTAGCAAGATACGGACTAGTATCGCCAGAATCGCGCTTCTCATGGTAGACGGAAGTACTGGCAACCGCGAACGCCTTGATCTGTCGAGCTTTAGATTCCTGAAGAAGTTGAATGCTTGGTGTACGGCTTTGTCTCCGATGAACACGGGTGCGGTCTTCTATAAGCAATACCAAGCAATCCCCTGGCATGTCACGCACAGCTGCAGCTTGGCGTTTCTTCCGAGAAGCCTCCGAGAACTGAGACCACGCACTCACGATGATTGCCACGCTAGCAGCAACTGCCACAGCCCCTCCAACGACGGAGACTGTCTTCAAACTTGTACTGGTCGACTTTGAGCTCGAGCTGATGCTGTCACTGCTGCTACGTGTGTCGATTGCTTGTGTGGAGATTTCTGTATTCTTGTTGGCTACGACCTCCCCCGTTTTGCTCAGGACATTCGAGGTCTCTGACGTGGAAGTTGGTACTCCAGTCGATGACGCAGGAGCTGCGCTCGAAGTTGACGAGACCCCACTTGATCCAACCCGTGCAGTAGATGATACCTGTTGAGTAGCACTAGATGAAGCAGGAACAGTAGCTATACCAGTCGAGGCATTTTCAGTTGTTACTGAGAGATTGGTTGACGAGCTTGTCGAGTGCCCACTAGAAGCAGAAGTCGTAGCTGGTGGCTTACCTCCGTTGTGCTGAAGCGGGTGCCCGACTGTGGTAGAGCTTGACGAGCTGAATCGGTCAGTCACGCGGTGGAATTGGCTGGAGATGTTGTCCACGGCGTCCTTGAAGGTAGAGATCGCCTCGTCAAGCGTAATACCATCCACAGTGCCGTACTGCATAAATTCCTCTCTACGGCTTGGGGGTCTGTTCAAGTACGAATCATAAGCACGACGGCTCTCCTGATTCGAGAGTACTTCGTAGGATTCTGCCAACAGCTTGAAAATATCTTCCGCCACTTCTTTCTGCTGGTCAGTGAGAGACCCGTGCGCAACTCGATCGGGATGCCACCTAAGTGCGAGAGCTCGGTATGATCTACGGATCTCGCGGTCGCTTGCGTTCCGGGCCACGCCTAGTCGTTCGTAATGGTTCATCGTCGCATTGATCTGGATGGATCTAGATCGCCTAGCGACAGCATCGACGTAAGCACTCATCATGTGCTGCAATATTGAATTTCCCGTGAAACCAGTGGTAGCTTCGTCTCCATCCTCACCTAAGGCCTTCCGGATCTGCACCGGGTCAGCGAAGATGTTAAACTCCGCGCTCTCTTTCGACATGACAATATAGCTCCCACATGGAGCATACCTATAGTCGACTGTCTTAACGATATTGAACTCGCGTAGCTTGTCAAACGATTTCTGCAACATAGTAATGCTCATCGACAGGTACGCTGATGTAGCGCTAGGCACACCCGTTGCGTTAGCACCTTTTGCCGTGTCTGGCAAATCTCTGGCTGCATTCATGCGCCGCAGCCAGGTTGAGCCACGCTTTCGTAGCCTTTGCGATGGTCACCAGCCGCTCAGTCGTTTTGGCAAGCATTGCTGCCGAGTGTGCAATATTGAGAATTCCAGGGATACAGTCAAACTCGTTGACTATAGTCACTACTCGGTCGTTCATTCCTAGAGGTTCCAAGAAGGCGGTGAGTGCGTCATTACCAGCATACGGCGCTCCAAATCCAACGACCATTGCCACTGGAAGGTGCTGGAGTGCAGCCTCGCGGTCACTATTCCTGACTTCCTTCATCCATTCAGCCGGTTCATTCTTCTGCTTTCTGTGTTTGCGAAAGTGCTTGTCTTTTTCATCAGCTTTCGGCTGAGCCGCATCGAGCTTTGTGAGAATCTTTCGCATGCTCTCTGGTAAACGGGAGCGCACCAGTTCACAAAACGCCAGCTTAGCGATACTCCCACCAATTGAGTGTCCACAGAGCAGCAGGACTTTGCCCACTCGTTGAGCCTGTTCGTACAGGTTGGTAAGGTCCAGTCGCTGCACGCGCTTCCAGAATGGCGCGTGCACGCGAGACCCACCAAAGCGGTGCATGTACGGCTCAGACAGCGGCACGGCCGATCCCACCACGGCTTGCATGATGTCACTCGGTCTGGTGGCGCGCATGGCGCAGATGACAGCGCCTTCCGACTCCACAAGCACGTAGTCTGTCGTATATTCGAGTACCGGCAGCTGCAGCGTATGCGGTAGCGGCGACTTGCGCACATGCATCTCCAACTCACGCGCAGCACGTGCGTTAACCAGTGCATCAGTGGCGGAAGGAGATGCTTTGGTGGAGGACAACGCGGCGCAGAGCACAGCAGCGCTCAAGAGCTCGGCTTCATTGTAGGTAACTGATTGGATGGCACTCTGGCGACCGTTCCCGCTGCGCCACCACCACGCTGGGTCTGCCTGCTGCTGGCTTTGATCCTCGCTTGTCTGCGGTGCCATAGTGCTTGACGGTAAAAGCGCAAATGAAGCCATCATCGTCGAGATTAGGCTGAAAATCTGATTTTCATGGATTTTCTCTATTCACAAGCATTCTTACATCCTGTAAATTGGTATAACTTTAGACAGGATGTGGAAAAGCTGCGCTCAGATGCTCATTTAGTCGTCGATCAGTTAATTTTTTTTTACGTAAATGCTACAGTCCCAGTTTCAGGTGTAGAAATAAACCAAATATACATCCGAGTATTGTCCATGTTGTAATTTACAGCCTCGTATTTTATAAAATACCGTCAAGTATTGTATCGCTCCACGCCTGCCTTTCATTTTAGCTTTTTGAGGTTCCTAGTCTGTGCCGTTTCCGTAGCTCCTCTCGCTCGCTCCATTTTCACCCCTGCTCGTCTCGAACATCTCCTGACGTATCAGCGCCATTGCCCCCCCCCCCGTTGCAAACGCTGCCATCGCCGCCCATGCAGTCCGCACCACCCGCTTCATCTGCGTCTGCCTAAGGTGCGTGTACATGCAACTCCACTTATTTTACGGGACTAACACTGTGTTATACTTGCGTGTATCGCGTAGCGTAAGTCCTCTGGTGAGTCGTCAGGCGTTCCCTCGACGGCTTGCCGCCACGTAGTATCTGGCATGGAGTCTTCTTGCGAGGCTTCTGAAAACATAGACAATGGGAATCATCCACGTATTGTCCAGGTACTAAAGACACCCGTGGTTGTGCCTGGTCCGGTTCACTCTCCATATCCAAGTTGGGCTGCGTGGACAGCGTACCTGAAGGATTATGCCTTGCAGACGCGTCAGATCATCCGGGTCTTTGGAATACTAAGTTGCGAGTTAAGGAACAAGCGGCTGGCGAATACTGTGGCCGCCAAGAATGGTTTAGACGTGCCGTACGTGCCTGAGGACTGAATCATGTACATGCGTACATACATCTGCACTCATGGCTGGCCTGCAAAGATCCGAACAGCCGGTAATCGCCCCAAGCACTTCGTCCGCTCGACAGGATGCAAGTTTCGTTTCGTGGTCCAAATGGTGGAGGAGCGGGGTGTGTGGGTGCTTCGAGTACAGAATGGCCGCTACCAGCACAACCACGCAGTAGCCACTGCGCATTTCTTGACGTACGCAGAGGATCGAAAGGTTGTTTGTGCGGACACAAAGGACGCTGTCAATACTATGGTTAATCATGGATGCAAACGCGCCCGCATCTACGAGTATCTTCTCGCGAGAGGAGAGCACTTGGTTAAGTAAGACGTGCGACAACTTGGGCCAGCGTTTTAAGAGTGAGGCTCGTGGTGGGATTGACGATGACGATGCTGTAGCGCAGTCCCTCGCTGAGTTTGCCGCACAAGATTATAACGTTGTTACGGTGAATGAGACTGACGCGGGTCACTCCGGAGTAATGAGCATGACGTCTCGGCACCAGTGGGAGATGATCACGCGCTTTCCAGAGCTTTTGCTGGTAGATTGCACCCACAAAACCAATCGGTACGTGTATTGTTCATGTATTCTACATGTTTTTTTATTATTTGGTCCAAGTATTGGACCTAATGAATCTTCACGTGTGCTCCTTGATTAGCGAGTAGTGTTCTTAAGATACAAATACCAGCTGTGTACTTTGATGGCAGTCGATGACAAGGATCGAGGGCAGCCTGTACAGCAATCACTACTAGAACGTAATGCTAACTGGTATATGTCGCGTGCCTTGTACTCCGACTGGATCCTGCTATTGCTGACAATGTCCAGGTTATTATGGCTGACAAGGACCTGAATGAGATCCGAGTTCTTCGCACCTACTTTCCTAACGCCCGAGCTCTCATATGCTTCTTTCACGTTATAATATATGTTCGCACGTCTTCGCGGAAGCCCGAATATGGCAAGATATCGTCCGACGACCATGATGCAAAAGACACATTAGTGCATAATATGGTGTATGCAGTAAGTGAGGAAGTCTACCAGAACAATTGAATATCGATGAAGACCCTCTGTACCAGAACTGGGTTCACCTCGTTTTACGAATACATGGACGAGAACTGGAACAATTGCACGGACATGTGGGTTATGTATAAGCGCGCTCGGTTGACGCACTTACGCGTGCATACCAACAATCATTTGGAAACCTGGTTTGGTCACCTCAAGAATGCTGTACATCACAATATGACCATGACCGATACGGTGAAGGCGCTGAAGGCAGCTGATGACAGGACTCGCAGTGAGTACGTGTTTGACAAGACCCGTATCGGTGTTCTTGTAAATCGAAATTACGATGAAGAGATGAGCCAAGTTCTAAAATTTACGTCCCACTTCGTCGCGGAACACGTGGAAAAGGAGTATGTTAATGCTATCTCGAAGGTGGATATTTTCAAGTTCGACACGAAATCGAAACCGGGTTTTGTGGCGGCCACCGGGAAACACAAGGTACATTTCGTGCAACTAGATACGTGGAACTGCACCTGTTCGCTTGCATGTGTTATGAGACTGCCGTGCCAGCACGCCATCTCGTACCGAAAGTGGTGTAAAGTAGGTGGATCCATCATTCCGCTTAATAGGATCGATGAAAGGTGAGTTGTTTTTCTCGATTCATCTGTGATTAATCTATGATTCATCTATGATTCAACCATGATGTATCTATGAATTAATTATGATTTATCCATGTATCATTCATGATTCGACCAAGTTACACTAAAAAAAACTGTGTTATGATATATGAGCAGGTGCTTGCACCCCGTCGATCAGTCCGTGATCCCACGACCTTTTGTGGTCAATGAGCTCAAGCCTGAACAATGGAAACAAAAAGCCCTCGATGCTGCCACCAAATACAAGGAGGCACTCAGTGCGACGCAAGCCATATGTAGCGAGCTCGCTGATATCGAAAGTGACGACGAGTATCACGAGCTGTTGCAGTTTGTCCTCGACCAGTGGAGGAATATCCGACAGCGAAGACCGAATCTGCGAACGAAGGAGTACACGAGAAAGATGCAGACGCTGTCGCGTCTCCACCAATCCTGAGGCTACACGACTGCGTGACCAACGCGTGTGCCCATGTGGCGAATCAGAAAGCGAGTATTGATGAAAATGGTGAGGAGGACAGAAATCCTCCTGCTTTTCGAATTAATTGAAATCCAAAGGCTGCTAAGCGTGAACGACCTCGATCCAACAGGAAGGATAGAAATGCCGAAGACAAGAAGAAGCGGGCCATATTTAACGAATCGGAAGACCATCGTCGCCGCATGGGCGAGGTCTCTCTGGTCCAGCTGGCGTGCAATCTACACGAAGAAAAGCCGTGTATGCAGGAGTTCCTGAGTCGTGTGCAGCCAATTCCAATCAAGTACGAGCGGGCGGTCAACATAAAGCCCAAATACGTTCGTCTCAGCGTACCGATACTCAATGAAGCCGCGTTTTACCTCCTCCCGATGCAATTGCTGCAGAAGTGCGTCTCCGCGTTGCCTGTGAAGAATACGCGATTTCAATCTTCTCTCAGAGCCAGTTCACAAGACAGCCAGTCAACACAAGACAAGGAAGTTGGAGAAAACAAACCTGGACAAATCATGGATAATCCTGGAAAAATCCCAGATATTGAATGTGTGGAAATCACTGGAATTGGTATATTCTCACGAGTACAAGCGTACACGAGTACGCTTTGTCTCACGAGTACGCTTGTACTCGTGAGAACATACCAATTTCAGTGATTTCCGAGACACCGGTGGCTCGGCGTCGTGGGACCAAAGCACCTCGCGTCATCAAGATCCCTTCCCAGAACTTCCCGTTGTCCCACGAGGACTGTCGACAAACGAAGTGAATTCTTCTTTTTAGTATAAAAGAAGTAGTGCAGTGTATGTATGGTCGAGAAGGTGTTACATCTCTCTTCCAGTTAGCCCTCAGTCTTATATTTCCCTCCTTCTACTCAAGCGGAAGCCAAGCCAATAAACCAACTTCTATTACAACTTACAAGTGTTCCTATCTACCGTTCCTGCAGCCACTAAACAAGACCGTACTGTGAAGCGATGCTTTACCTGACTACCATGAAGAATCAGTGCGAGCAAGGGCTCGCATTCTGCAAGTGGCTGATGGAGGATGTCGTCAGTGTTGTACGAAGTGCTCTACATCCAACGCTACAGGAGATGACAGATCAAGTTGCGCGCTCAAATTCCCAAGACAGCATCCAAATTGAAGGTCATGAATATCACTACGCCATGCTATTCCGTATGAAGCCCCCATCCTGGGCAAATGACGCCCTGATTCTCGCATTCTGCGCCAGACTTTGTGCAACTAATTCAACGGCTTATGTAGTTGGAATCGAGAATGCTGTGACGGGAAGGAAAATGAAGACATTTACAGAAACGATCAAGGCAAAGGCGCAAATGCTGAAGAGTTGTGCCGAGACTCTGTTCATCCCAGTCAACTTCGGGAACACACACTGGTGTGGTATCATTGTGAACGTCAAGGGAAACCAAGTAATGTACTACGATCCCATGAACCAAAAGTCTTACAAGGGCGTACTGGACCGAATGTCGTGGGATTTGGCCGAAACGCTGAGCGATGCCTACCAGGTACTGGCTATCAACTCGCCAATCCAAACAGACGGTCATAACTGTGGCTTCTACGTCATACTCAGGTTCTGGCGTTACGTCGACACAAGTCTCTTGTTAGACTTGACCCAGACTGGTCTCACACTACTGCGGTTCCGCATCCTACAATTCCTGCTAAAGGGTAGCATTTCAATCTGACTCACTCAATCGAATTCGTTTTTACTCTATCGATCTGGTGTATGTCATATCTTCTTGTGTGCACTATGTCTACCCGTACCTGTGTGCACTATGTCTACCCGTACTTGTGTGCACTATGTCTACCCGTACTATGTTTACCCGTACAATACATGGAACGGTACATGGATGGAACATGGATTAGTCGTTATTTCTCACTATCGAGGCAAAGACATTCGCTTCAGGATCGATCCGAATCACTTGATCTCAATATGAATTTTAAATTACAAGATCGGTAATTTATGGACAATACTTGGTTGAATACTTGGATTATTTCTATAGCTGATACTGGGACTGTAGCATCGTCCTTTTTTAATTTAAGAAAGTGAGGTTTAATAACAACAAATTAAAAACTCGGTAGGCACCTCACTAGTCGTCCAACGGTCCCATCCCTGTATGACTAAACAACTGAGTTCACACAGTCACCAATACAGAGCACTAAGCTTATTAATACTCGCCTACCGGGGTAAGCAGCCACCTGTCGTTTTAGTAGACATGAGGCGTCCGAAGGCCTCCCCAGGAAACACCACAATAAAGTAAGTGGAGCCCATCCAAATTTGAAGTAGAACTCACAATACTTCTCCGAAATGAATGACAGGTGAGCCCTTCGGTAGTCATAGCGTCGGGAACCAGCATTATATGGGGTATTCTTGTTGTGGGGTGGATCAGCCAGGTGTACTTCGAAATGGTACATGACTAAGCCAACCAAGCACTCCATTTCAATATTTGCTTTTGCGGTCCTCCCGGGGTATCTCTCATTCTTCAAATTTCCAAACTAGAGCCCCCTTCGCGCGGCTCTACCACCTCGGCCTCACCAGTCCGCCCACTTCCCACCCAGCTCTCACTTACAACCGACCCAACGTCGAGCATCCCACAGAGCTTGTCGCCGTACAAACTAGCCCACGGGGTGGCACACACACACAGGCTCTGACACCCCATCTTGGCGCTCCGGGAGATCTTGCAGCCAGGACCGATACTCGAGTCCGTTGGTCGGAGTCGAACCGCCGAGGCAGTTCCGAGTCGGTGTTTGCCACGCCCGTTGTAGGTAACATGGAGGCTCGGTTGAGTGCGTAAGAGGTCTGGAGCAGACGCAATAACACGCCAGAAGCGCGAGAAGCCGCGAAGGACCGTTGTTAGCGCCGCGATAAGCAAGAGAAAGGAGCAAAATGGTCATACAGGGGCTCGAACCCTGGACCGCAGCGTTATTAGCACTGTGCTCTACCGACTGAGCTATACGACCGCCAATCGCACACAACACACACAGAAAACAAAATACCGCCCTCATCACAAAACGACTGGATACACACGCACGCACGCTGCACCACGCGCTTCTGCGCGCCTTCGCGCTGCTCTACCACCTCGGCCTCACCAGTCCGCCCACTTCCCACCCAACTCTCACTTACAACCGACCCAACGTCGAACATCCCACAGAGCTTGTCGCCGTACAAATTAGCCCACGGGGTGGCACACACACACAGGCTTGGACACCTCATCTTGGCGCTCCGGGAGATCTTGCAGCCAGGACCGATACTCGAGTCCGTTGGTCGGAGTCGAGCCGCCGAGGCAGTTCCGAGTCGGTGTTTGCCACGCCCGTTGTAGGTGACATGAAGGTTCGGTTGAGTGCGTAAGAGGTCTGGAGCAGACGCAGTAGCACGCCAGAAGCGCGAGAAGCCGCGAAGGACCGTTGTTAGCGCCGCGATAAAGCAAGAGAAAGGAGCAAAATGGTCATACAGGGGCTCGAACCCTGGACCGAAGCGTTATTAGCACTGTGCTCTACCGACTGAGCTATACGACCGCCAATCGCACACAACACACAAGAAAACAAAATACCGCCCTCATCACAAAACGACTGGATACACACGCACGCACGCTGCACCACGCGCTTCTGCGCGCCTTCGCGCTGCTCTACCACCTCGGCCTCGCCAGTCCGCCCCCTTCCCATCCAACTCTTACCTACAATCAACCCAACGTCGAACATCCCACAGAGCTTGTCGCCGTACAAACTAGCCCACGGGGTGGCACACACACACACAGGCTCGGACACCTCATCTTGGCGCTCCGGGAGATCTTGCAGCCAGGACCGATACTCGAGTCCGTTGGTCGGAGTCGAACCGCCGAGGCAGTTCCGAGTCGGTGTTTGCCACGCCCGTTGTAGGTGACATGGAGGTTCGGTTGAGTGCGTAAGAGGTCTGGAGCAGACGCAGTAGCACACCAGAAGCGTCAGAAGCCGCGAAGGACCGTTGTTAGCGCCGCGATAAGCAAGAGAAAGGAGCAAAATGGTCATACAGGGGCTCGAACCCTGGACCGCAGCGTTATTAGCACTGTGCTCTACCGACTGAGCTATACGACCGCCAATCGCACACAACACACACAGAAAACAAAATACCGCCCTCATCACAAAACGACTGGATACACACGCACGCACGCTGCACCACGCGCTTCTGCGCGCCTTCGCGCTGCTCTACCACCTCGGCCTCGCCGGTCCGCCCACTTCCCATCCAACTCTTACCTACAATCAACCCAACGTCGAACATCCCACAGAGCTTGTCGCCGTACCAACTAGCCCACGGGGTGGCACACACACACAGGCTCGGACACCTCATCTTGGCGCTCCGGGAGATCTTGCAGCCAGGACCGATACTCGAGTCCGTTGGTCGGAGTCGAACCGCCGAGGCAGTTCCGAGTCGGTGTTTGCCACGCCCGTTGTAGGTGACATGGAGGTTCGGTTGAGTGCGTAAGAGGTCTGGAGCAGACGCAATAGCACGCCAGAAGCGCGAGAAGCCGCGAAGGACCGTTGTTAGCGCCGCGATAAAGCAAGAGAAAGGAGCAAAATGGTCATACAGGGGCTCGAACCCTGCACCGCAGCGTTATTAGCACTGTGCTCTACCGACTGAGCTATACGACCGCCAATCGCACACAACACACACAGAAAACAAAATACCGCCCTCATCACAAAACGACTGGATACACACGCACGCACGCTGCACCACGCGCTTCTGCGCGCCTTCGCGCTGCTCTACCACCTCGGCCTCGCCAGTCCGCCCACTTCCCACCCAACTCTCACTTACAACCGACCCAACGTCGAACATTCCACAGAGCTTGTCGCCGTACAAACTAGCCCACGGGGTGGCACACACACACAGGCTCGGACACCTCATCTTGGCGCTCCGGGAGATCTTGCAGCCAGGACCGATACTCGAGTCCGTTGGTCGGAGTCGAGCCGCCGAGGCAGTTCCGAGTCGGTGTTTGCCACGCCCGTTGTAGGTGACATGAAGGTTCGGTTGAGTGCGTAAAAGGTCTGGAGCAGACGCAGTAGCACGCCAGAAGCGCGAGAAGCCGCGAAGGACCGTTGTTAGCGCCGCGATAAAGCAAGAGAAAGGAGCAAAATGGTCATACAGGGGGTCGAACCCTGGACCGCAGCGTTATTAGCACTGTGCTCTACCGACTGAGCTACACACAACACACAAGAAAACAAAATACCGCCCTCATCACAAAACATCTGTATACACACGCACGCACGCTGCACCACGCGCTTCTGCGCACCTTCGCGCTGCTCTACCACCTCGGCCTCGCCGGTCCGCCCACTTCCCATCCAACTCTCACCTACAACTAACCCAACGTCGAACATCCCACAGAGCTTGTCGCCGTACAAACTAGCCCACGGGGTGGCACACACACACAGGCTCGGACACCTCATCTTGGTGCTCCGGGAGATCTTGCAGCCAGGACCGATACTCGAGTCCGTTGGTCGGAGTCGAGCCGCCGAGGCAGCTCCAAGTCGGTGTTTGCCACGCCCGTTGTAGGTGACATGGAGGTTCGGTTGAGTGCGTAAGAGGTCTGGAGTAGACGCAGTAGCACGCCAGAAGCGTGAGAAGCCGCGAAGGGCCGTTGTTAGCGCCGCGTGATAAGCAAGAGAAAGGAGCAAAATGGTCATACAGGGGCTCGAACCCTGGACCGCAGCGTTATTAGCACTGTGCTCTACCGACTGAACTATACGACCGCCAATCGCACACAACACACACAGAAAACAAAATACCGCCCTCATCACAAAACGACTGGATACACACGCACGCACGCTGTACCACGCGCTTCTGCGCGCCTTCGCGCTGCTCTACCACCTCGGCCTCGCCAGTCCGCCCACTTCCCACCCAACTCTCACTTACAACCGACCCAACGTCGAACATCCCACAGAGCTTGTCGCCGTACAAACTAGCCCACGGGGTGGCACACACACACAGGCTCGGACACCTCATCTTGGCGCTCCGGTAGATCTTGCAGCCAGGACCGATACTCGAGTCCGCTGGTCGGAGTCGAGCCGCCGAGGCAGTTCCGAGTCGGTGTTTGCCACGCCCGTTGTAGGTGACATGGAGGTTCGGTTGAGTGCGTAAGAGGTCTGGAGCAGACGCAGTAGCACACCAGAAGCGCGAGAAGCCGCGAAGGACCGTTGTTAGCGCCGCGATAAAGCAAGAGAAAGGAGCAAAATGGTCATACAGGGGCTCGAACCCTGGACCGCAGCGTTATTAGCACTGTGCTCTACCGACTGAACTATACGACCGCCAATCGCACACAACACACAAGAAAACAAAATACCGCCCTCATCACAAAACGACTGGATACACACGCACGCACGCTGCACCACGCGCTTCTGCGCGCCTTCGCGCTGCTCTACCACCTCGGCCTCACCAGTCCGCCCACTTCCCACCCAACTCTCACTTACAACCGACCCAACGTCGAACATCCCACAGAGCTTGTCGCCGTACAAACTAGCCCACGGGGTGGCACACACACACAGGCTCGGACACCTCATCTTGGCGCTCCGGGAGATCTCGCAGCCAGGACCGATACTCGAGTCCGTTGGTCGGAGTCGAACCCGCCGAGGCAGTTCCGAGTCGGTGTTTGCCACGCCCGTTGTAGGGTGACATGGAGGTTCGGTTGAGTGCGTAAGAGGTCTGGAGCAGACGCAGTAGCACACCAGAAGCGCGAGAAGCCGCGAAGGGCCGCTGTTAGCGCCGCGTGATAAGCAAGAGAAAGGAGCAAAATGGTCATACAGGGGCTCGAACCCTGGACCGCAGCGTTATTAGCACTGTGCTCTACCGACCGACTGAGCTATACGACCGCCAATCGCACACAACACACACAGAAAACAAAAAACCGCCCTCATCACAAAACGACTGGATACACGCCCACGCACGCTGCACCACGCGCTTCTGCGCGCCTTCGCGCTGCTCTACCACCTCGGCCTCGCCAGTCCGCCCACTTCCCATCCAACTCTTACCTACAATCAACCCAACGTCGAACATCCCACAGAGCTTGTCGCCGTACAAACTAGCCCACGGGGTGGCACACACACACACAGGCTCGGACACCTCATCTTGGCGCTCCGGGAGATCTTGCAGCCAGGACAGATACTCGAGTCCGTTGGTCGGAGTCGAGCCGCCGAGGCAGTTCCGAGTCGGTGTTTGCCACGCCCGTTGTAGGTGACATGGAGGTTCGGTTGAGTGCGCAAGAGGTCTGGAGCAGACGCAGTAGCACGCCAGAAGCGTGAGAAGCCGCGAAGGACCGTTGTTAGCGCCGCGATAAAGGAAGAGTAAGGAGCAAAATGGTCATACAGGGGCTCGAACCCTGGACCGCAGCGTTATTAGCACTATGCTCTACCGACTGAACTATACGACCGCCAATCGCACACAACACACACAGAAAACAAAATACCGCTCTCATCACAAAACGACTGGATACACACGCACGCACGCTGTACCACGCGCTTCTGCGCGCCTTCGCGCTGCTCTACCACCTCGGCCTCGCCAGTCCGCCCACTTCCCACCCAACTCTCACTTACAACCGACCCAACGTCGAACATCCCACAGAGCTTGTCGCCGTACAAACTAGCCCACGGGGTGGCACACACACACACAGGCTCGGACACCTCATCTTGGCGCTCCGGGAGATCTTGCAGCCAGGACCGATACTCGAGTCCGTTGGTCGGAGTCGAGCCGCCGAGGCAGTTCCGAGTCGGTGTTTGCCACGCCCGTTGTAGGTGACATGGAGGTTCGGTTGAGTGCGCAAGAGGTCTGGAGCAGACGCAGTAGCACACCAGAAGCGTGAGAAGCCGCGAAGGACCGTTGTTAGCGCCGCGATAAAGCAAGAGAAAGGAGCAAAATGGTCATACAGGGGCTCGAACCCTGGACCGCAGCGTTATTAGCACTGTGCTCTACCGACTGAGCTATACGACCGCCAATCGCACACAACACACACAGAAAACAAAATACCGCCCTCATCACAAAACGACTGGATACACACGCACGCACGCTGCACCACGCGCTTCTGCGCGCCTTCGCGCTGCTCTACCACCTCGGCCTCGCCAGTCCGCCCACTTCCCACCCAACTCTCACTTACAACCGACCCAACGTCGAACATCCCACAGAGCTTGTCGCCGTACAAACTAGCCCACGGGGTGGCACACACACACACAGGCTCGGACACCTCATCTTGGCGCTCCGGGAGATATTGCAGCCAGGACCGATACTCGAGTCCGTTGGTCGGAGTCGAACCGCCGAGGCAGTTCCGAGTCGGTGTTTGCCACGCCCGTTGTAGGTGACATGGAGGTTCGGTTGAGTGCGCAAGAGGTCTGGAGCAGACGCAGTAGCACACCAGAAGCGCGAGAAGCCGCGAAGGACCGTTGTTAGCGCCGCGATAAAGCAAGAGAAAGGAGCAAAATGGTCATACAGGGGCTCGAACCCTGGACCGCAGCGTTATTAGCACTGTGCTCTACCGACTGAGCTATACGACCGCCAATCGCACACAACACACACAGAAAACAAAATACCGCCCTCATCACAAAACGACTGGATACACACGCACGCACGCTGCACCACGCGCTTCTGCGCACCTTCGCGCTGCTCTACCACCTCGGCCTCGCCGGTCCGCCCACTTCCCACCCAACTCTCACCTACAACTAACCCAACGTCGAACATCCCACAGAGCTTGTCACCGTACAAACTAGCCCACGGGGTGGCACACACACACAGGCTCGGACACCTCATCTTGGCGCTCCGGGAGATCTTGCAGCCAGGACCGATACTCGAGTCCGTTGGTCGGAGTCGAGCCGCCGAGGCAGTTCCGAGTCGGTGTTTGCCACGCCCGCTGTAGGTGACATGGAGGTTCATTTGAGTGCGTAAGAGGTCTGGAGCAGACGCAGTAGCACGCCAGAAGCGTGAGAAGCCGCGAAGGACCGTTGTTAGCGCCGCGATAAAGCAAGAGAAAGGAGCAAAATGGTCATACAGGGGCTCGAACCCTGGACCGCAGCGTTATTAGCACTGTGCTCTACCGACTGAGCTATACGACCGCCAATCGCACACAACACACACAGAAAACAAAATACCGCCCTCATCACAAAACGACTGGATACACACGCACGCACGCTGCACCACGCGCTTCTGCGCGCCTTCGCGCTGCTCTACCACCTCGGCCTCGCCAGTCCGCCCACTTCCCACCCAACTCTCACTTACATCTGACCCAACGTCGAACATCCCACAGAGCTTGTCACCGTACAAACTAGCCCACGGGGTGGCACACACACACAGGCTCGGACACCTCATCTTGGCGCTCCGGGAGATCTTGCAGCCAGGACCGATACTCGAGTTCGTTGGTCGGAGTCGAGCCGCCGAGGCAGTTCCGAGTCGGTGTTTGCCACGCCCGTTGTAGGTGACATGGAGGTTCATTTGAGTGCGTAAGAGGTCTGGAGCAGACGCAGTAGCACGCCAGAAGCGTGAGAAGCCGCGAAGGACCGTTGTTAGCGCCGCGATAAAGCAAGAGAAAGGAGCAAAATGGTCATACAGGGGCTCGAACCCTGGACCGCAGCGTTATTAGCACTGTGCTCTACCGACTGAGCTATACGACCGCCAATCGCACACAACACACACAGAAAACAAAATACCGCCCTCATCACAAAACGACTGGATACACACCCACGCACGCTGCACCACGCGCTTCTGCGCACCTTCGCGCTGCTCTACCACCTCGGCCTCGCCGGTCCGCCCACTTCCCATCCAACTCTTACCTACAATCAACCCAACGTCGAACATCCCACAGAGCTTGTCGCCGTACAAATTAGCCCACGGGGTGGCACACACGCACAGGCTCGGACACTTCATCTTGGGGCTCCGGGAGATCTTGCAGCCAGGACAGATACTCGAGTCCGTTGGTCGGAGTCGAGCCGCCGAGGCAGTTCCGAGTCGGTGTTTGCCACGCCCGTTGTAGGTGACATGGAGGTTCGGTTGAGTGCGTAAGAGGTCTGGAGCAGACGCAGTAGCACGCCAGAAGCGCGAGAAGCCGCGAAGGACCGTTGTTAGCGCCGCGATAAAGCAAGAGAAAGGAGCAAAATGGTCATACAGGGGCTCGAACCCTGGACCGCAGCGTTATTAGCACTGTGCTCTACCGACTGAGCTATACGACCGCCAATCGCACACAACACATACAGAACACAAAATACCGCCCTCATCACAAAACGACTGGATACACACGCACGCACGCTGCACCACGCGCTTCTGCGCGCCTTCGCGCTGCTCTACCACCTCGGCCTCGCCGGTCCGCCCACTTCCCATCCAGCTCTTACCTACAATCAACCCAACGTCGAACATCCCACAGAGCTTGTCGCCGTACACTCTTGCCCACGGGGTGGCACACACACACACAGGCTCTGACACCTCATCTTGGCGCTCCGGGAGATCTTGCAGCCAGGACAGATACTCGAGTCCGTTGGTCGGAGTCGAGCCGCCGAGGCAGCTCCGAGTCGGTGTTTGCCACGCCCGTTGTAGGTGACATGAAGGTTCGGTTGAGTGCGTAAGAGGTCTGGAGCAGACGCAGTAGCACGCCAGAAGCGCGAGAAGCCGCGAAGGACCGTTGTTAGCGCCGCGATAAAGCAAGAGAAAGGAGCAAAATGGTCATACAGGGGCTCGAACCCTGGACCGCAGCGTTATTAGCACTGTGCTCTACCGACTGAGCTATACGACCGCCAATCGCACACAACACACAAAGAAAACAAAATACCGCCCTCATCACAAAACGTCTGTATACACACGCACGCACGCTGCACCACGCGCTTCTGCGCACCTTCGCGCTGCTCTACCACCTCGGCCTCGCCGGTCCGCCCACTTCCCATCCAACTCTCACCTACAATCAACCCAACGTCGAACATCCCACAGAGCTTGTCGCCGTACAAACTAGCCCACGGGGTGGCACACACACACACAGGCTCGGACACCTCATCTTGGCGCTCCGGGAGATCTTGCAGCCAGGACAGATACTCGAGTCCGTTGGTCGGAGTCGAGCCGCCGAGGCAGCTCCGAGTCGGTGTTTGCCACGCCCGTTGTAGGTGACATGAAGGTTCGGTTGAGTGCGTAAGAGGTCTGGAGCAGACGCAATAACACGCCTGAAGCGTGAGAAGCCGCGAAGGACCGTTGTTAGCGCCGCGGGATAAGCAAGCGAAAGGAGCAAAATGGTCATACAGGGGCTCGAACCCTGGACCGCAGCGTTATTAGCACTGTGCTCTACCGACTGAGCTATACGACCGCCAATCGCACACAACACACAAGAAAACAAAATACCGCCCTCATCACAAAACATCTGTATACACACGCACGCACGCTGCACCACGCGCTTCTGCGCACCTTCGCGCTGCTCTACCACCTCGGCCTCGCCGGTCCGCCCACTTCCCATCCAGCTCTCACCTACAACTAACCCAACGTCGAACATCCCACAGAGCTTGTCGCCGTACAAACTAGCCCACGGGGTGGCACACACACACAGGCTCGGACACCTCATCTTGGTGCTCCGGGAGATCTTGCAGCCAGGACCGATACTCGAGTCCGTTGGTCGGAGTCGAGCCGCCGAGGCAGCTCCAAGTCGGTGTTTGCCACGCTCGTTGTAGGTGACATGGAGGTTCGGTTGAGTGCGTAAGAGGTCTGGAGTAGACGCAGTAGCACGCCAGAAGCGTGAGAAGCCGCGAAGGGCCGTTGTTAGCGCCGCGTGATAAGCAAGAGAAAGGAGCAAAATGGTCATACAGGGGCTCGAACCCTGGACCGCAGCGTTATTAGCACTGTGCTCTCGACTGAGCTATACGACAGCCCATCGCACACAACACACACAGAAAACAAAATACAGCCCTCATCACACAACGACTGGATACACACGCACGCACGCTGCAACACCCGCTTCTGCGCGCCTTCGCGCTGCTCTACCCACCTCGGCCTCTCCAGTCCGTCCACTTCCCACCCAACTTTCACTTACATCTGACCCAACGTCGAACATCCCACAGAGCTTGTCGCCGTACAAATCAGCCCACGGGGTGGCACACACACACAGGCTCGGACACCTCATCTTGGCGCTCCGGGAGATCTTGCAGCCAGGACCGATACTCGAGTCCGTTGGTCGGAGTCGAGCCGCCGAGGCAGTTCCGAGTCGGTGTTTGCCACGCCCGTTGTAGGTGACATGGAGGTTCGGTTGAGTGCGTAAGAGGTCTGGAGCAGACGCAGTAGCACGCCAGAAGCGTGAGAAGCCGCGAAGGACCGTTGTTAGCGCCGCGATAAAGCAAGAGAAAGGAGCAAAATGGTCATACAGGGGCTCGAACCCTGGACCGCAGCGTTATTAGCACTGTGCTCTACCGACTGAGCTATACGACCGCCAATCGCACACAGCACACACAGAAAACAAAATACCGCCCTCATCACAAAACGACTGGATACACACGCACGCACGCTGCACCACGCGCTTCTGCGCGCCTTCGCGCTGCTCTACCACCTCGGCCTCGCCAGTCCGCCCACTTCCCACCCAACTCTCACTTACAACTGACCCAACGTCGAACATCCCACAGAGCTTGTCGCCGTACAAACTAGCCCACGGGGTGACGCACACACACAGGCTCTGACACCTCATCTTGGCGCTCCGGGAGATCTTGCAGCCAGGACCGATACTCGAGTCCGTTGGTCGGAGTCGAACCGCCGAGGCAGTTCCGAGTCGGTGTTTGCCACGCCCGTTTTAGGTGACATGGAGGTTCGGTTGAGTGCGTAAGAGGTCTGGAGCAGACGCAGTAGCACGCCAGAAGCGCGAGAAGCCGCGAAGGACCGTTGTTAGCGCCGCGATAAAGCAAGAGAAAGGAGCAAAATGGTCATACAGGGGCTCGAACCCTGGACCGCAGCGTTATTAGCACTGTGCTCTACCGACTGAGCTATACGACCGCCAATCGCACACAACACACACAGAAAACAAAATACCGCCCTCATCACAAAACGACTGGATACACACGCACGCACGCTGCACCACGCGCTTCTGCGCGCCTTCGCGCTGCTCTACCACCTCGGCCTCGCCAGTCCGCCCACTTCCCACCCAACTCTCACTTACAACCAACCCAACGTCGAACATCCCACTGAGCTTGTCGCCGTACACTCTTGCCCACGGGGTGGCACACACACACAGGCTCGGACACCTCATCTTGGCGCTCCGGGAGATCTTGCAGCCAGGACCGATACTCGAGTCCGTTGGTCGGAGTCGAGCCGCCGAGGCAGTTCCGAGTCGGTGTTTGCCACGCCCGTTGTAGGTGACATGGAGGTTCGGTTGAGTGCGTAAGAGGTCTGGAGCAGACGCAGTAGCACGCCTGAAGCGCGAGAAGCCACGAAGGACCGTTGTTAGCGCCGCGATAAAGCAAGAGAAAGGAGCAAAATGGTCATACAGGGGCTCGAACCCTGGACCGCAGCGTTATTAGCACTGTGCTCTACCGACTGAGCTATACGACCGCCAATCGCACACAACACACACAGAAAACAAAATACCGCCCTCATCACAAAACGACTGGATACACACCCACGCACGCTGCACCACGCGCTTCTGCGCGCCTTCGCGCTGCTCTACCACCTCGGCCTCGCCGGTCCGCCCACTTCCCACCAACCTCTCACTTACAACCGACCCAACGTCGAACATCCCACAGAGCTTGTCGCCGTACAAATTAGCCCACGGGGTGGCACACACACACAGGCTCGGACACCTCATCTTGGCGCTCCGGGAGATCTTGCAGCCAGGACCGATACTCGAGTCCGTTGGTCGGAGTCGAGCCGCCGAGGCAGTTCCGAGTCGGTGTTTGCCGCCCGTTGTAGGTGACATGAAGGTTCATTTGAGTGCGTAAGAGGTCTGGAGCAGACGCAGTAGCACGCCAGAAGCGCGAGAAGCCGCGAAGGACCGTTGTTAGCGCCGCGATAAAGCAAGAGAAAGGAGCAAAATGGTCATACAGGGGGTCGAACCCTGGACCGCAGCGTTATTAGCACTGTGCTCTACCGACTGAGCTATACGACCGCCAATCGCACACAACACACAAGAAAACAAAATACCGCCCTCATCACAAAACGACGGGATACACACGCACGCACGCTGCACCACGCGCTTCTGCGCGCCTTCGCGCTGCTCTACCACCTCGGCCTCGCCGGTCCGCCCACTTCCCATCCAACTCTTACCTACAATCAACCCAACGTCGAACATCCCACAGAGCTTGTCGCCGTACACTCTTGCCCACGGGGTGGCACACACACACAGGCTCTGACACCTCATCTTGGCGCTCAGGGAGATCTTGCAGCCAGGACAGATACTCGAGTCCGTTGGTCGGAGTCGAGCCGCCGAGGCAGCTCCGAGTCGGTGTTTGCCACGCCCGTTGTAGGTGACATGAAGGTTCGGTTGAGTGCGTAAGAGGTCTGGAGCAGACGCAATAACACGCCAGAAGCGTGAGAAGCCGCGAAGGACCGTTGTTAGCGCCGCGTGATAAGCAAGCGAAAGGAGCAAAATGGTCATACAGGGGCTCGAACACTGGACCGCAGCGTTATTAGCACTGTGCTCTACCGACTGAGCTATACGACCGCCAATCGCACACAACACACACAGAAAACAAAATACCGCCCTCATCACAAAACGACTGGATACACACGCACGCACGCTGCACCACGCGCTTCTGCGCGCCTTCGCGCTGCTCTACCACCTCGGCCTCGCCAGTCCGCCCACTTCCCACCCAACTCTTACTTACAATCAACCCAACGTCGAACATCCCACTGAGCTTGTCGCCGTACACTCTTGCCCACGGGGTGACACACACACACACACAGGCTCGGACACCTCATCTTGGCGCTCCGGGAGATCTTGCAGCCAGGACCGATACTCGAGTCCGTTGGTCGGAGTCGAGCCGCCGAGGCAGCTCCGAGTCGGTGTTTGCCACGCCCGTTGTAGGTGACATGGAGGTTCGGTTGAGTGCGCAAGAGGTCTGGAGCAGACGCAGTAGCACACCAGAAGCGTGAGAAGCCGCGAAGGACCGTTGTTAGCGCCGCGATAAGCAAGAGAAAGGAGCAAAGTGGTCATACAGGGGCTCGAACCCTGGACCGCAGCGTTATTAGCACTGTGCTCTACCGACTGAGCTATACGACCGCCAATCGCACACAACACACAAGAAAACAAAATACCGCCCTCATCACAAAACATCTGTATACACACGCACGCACGCTACACCACGCGCTTCTGCGCACCTTCGCGCTGCTCTACCACCTCGGCCTCGCCAGTCCGCCCACTTCCCACCCAACTCTCACTTACAACCGACCCAACGTCGAACATCCCACAGAGCTTGTCGCCGTACAAACTAGCCCACGGGGTGGCACACACACACAGAGGCTCGGACACCTCATCTTGGCGCTCCGGGAGATCTTGCAGCCAGGACCGATACTCGAGTCCGTTGGTCGGAGTCGAACCGCCGAGGCAGTTCCGAGTCGGTGTTTGCCACGCCCGTTGTAGGTGACATGGAGGTTCGGTTGAGTGCGTAAGAGGTCTGGAGCAGACGCAGTAGCACACCAGAAGCGCGAGAAGCCGCGAAGGACCGTTGTTAGCGCCGCGATAAGCAAGAGAAAGGAGCAAAATGGTCATACAGGGGCTCGAACCCTGGACCGCAGCGTTATTAGCACTGTGCTCTACCGACTGAGCTATACGACCGCCAATCGCACACAACACACACAGAAAACAAAATACCGCCCTCATCACAAAACGACTGGATACACACCCACGCACGCTGCACCACGCGCTTCTGCGCGCCTTCGCGCTGCTCTACCACCTCGGCCTCGCCAGTCCGCCCACTTCCCATCCAACTCTTACCTACAATCAACCCAACGTCGAACATCCCACAGAGCTTGTCGCCGTACAAACTAGCCCACGGGGTGGCACACACACACACAGGCTCGGACACCTCATCTTGGCGCTCCGGGAGATCTTGCAGCCAGGACCGATACTCGAGTCCGTTGGTCGGAGTCGAACCGCCGAGGCAGTTCCGAGTCGGTGTTTGCCACGCCCGTTGTAGGTGACATGGAGGTTCGGTTGAGTGCGTAAGAGGTCTGGAGCAGACGCAGTAGCACACCAGAAGCGCGAGAAGCCGCGAAGGACCGTTGTTAGCGCCGCGATAAGCAAGAGAAAGGAGCAAAATGGTCATACAGGGGCTCGAACCCTGGACCGCAGCGTTATTAGCACTGTGCTCTACCGACTGAGCTATACGACCGCCAATCGCACACAACACACACAGAAAACAAAATACCGCCCTCATCACAAAACGACTGGATACACACGCACGCACGCTGCACCACGCGCTGCTCTAAGATACAAATACCAGCTGTGTACTTTGATGGCAATCGATGACAAGGATCGAGGGCAGCCTGTACAGCAATCACTACTAGAACGTAATGCTAACTGGTATATGTCGCGTGCCTTGTACTCCGACTGGATCCTGCTATTGCTGACAATGTCCAGGTTATTATGGCTGACAAGGACCTGAATGAGATCCGAGTTCTTCGCACCTACTTTCCTAACGCCCGAGCTCTCATATGCTTCTTTCACGTTATAATATATGTTCGCACGTCTTCGCGGAAGCCCGAATATGGCAAGATATCGTCCGACGACCATGATGCAAAAGACACATTAGTGCATAATATGGTGTATGCAGTAAGTGAGGAAGTCTACCAGAACAATTGAATATCGATGAAGACCCTCTGTACCAGAACTGGGTTCACCTCGTTTTACGAATACATGGACGAGAACTGGAACAATTGCACGGACATGTGGGTTATGTATAAGCGCGCTCGGTTGACGCACTTACGCGTGCATACCAACAATCATTTGGAAACCTGGTTTGGTCACCTCAAGGATGCTGTACATCACAATATGACCATGACCGATACGGTGAAGGCGCTGAAGGCAGCTGATGACAGGACTCGCAGTGAGTACGTGTTTGACAAGACCCGTATCGGTGTTCTTGTAAATCGAAATTACGATGAAGAGATGAGCCAAGTTCTAAAATTTACGTCCCACTTCGTCGCGGAACACGTGGAAAAGGAGTATGTTAATGCTATCTCGAAGGTGGATATTTTCAAGTTCGACACGAAATCGAAACCGGGTTTTGTGGCGGCCACCGGGAAACACAAGGTACATTTCGTGCAACTAGATACGTGAAACTGCACCTGTTCGCTTGCATGTGTTATGAGACTGCCGTGCCAGCACGCCATCTCGTACCGAAAGTGGTGTAAAGTAGGTGGATCCATCATTCCGCTTAATAGGATCGATGAAAGGTGAGTTGTTTTTCTCGATTCATCTGTGATTAATCTATGATTCATCTATGATTCAACCATGATGTATCTATGAATTAATTATGATTTATCCATGTATCATTCATGATTCGACCAAGTTACACTAAAACAAACCTGTGTTATGATATATGAGCAGGTGCTTGCACCCCGTCGATCAGTCCGTGATCCCACGACCTTTTGTGGTCAATGAGCTCAAGCCTGAACAATGGAGACAAAAAGCCCTCGATGCTGCCACCAAATACAAGGAGGCACTCAGTGCGACGCAAGCCATATGTAGCGAGCTCGCTGATATCGAAAGTGACGACGAGTATCACGAGCTGTTGCAGTTTGTCCTCGACCAGTGGAGGAATATCCGACAGCGAAGACCGAATCTGCGAACGAAGGAGTACACGAGAAAGATGCAGACGCTGTCGCGTCTCCACCGATCCTGAGGCTACACGACTGCGTGACCAACGCGTGTGCCCATGTGGCGAATCAGAAAGCGAGTATTGATGAAAATGGTGAGGAGGACAGAAATCCTCCTGCTTTTCGAATTAATTGAAATCCAAAGGCTGCTAAGAGTGAACGACCTCGATCCAACAGGAAGGATAGAAATGCCGAAGACAAGAAGAAGCGGGCCATATTTAACGAATCGGAAGACCATCGTCGCCGCATGGGCGAGGTCTCTCTGGTCCAGCTGGCGTGCAATCTACACGAAGAAAAGCCGTGTATGCAGGAGTTCCTGAGTCGTGTGCAGCCAATTCCAATCAAGTACGAGCGGGCGGTCAACATAAAGCCCAAATACGTTCGTCTCAGCGTACCGATACTCAATGAAGCCGCGTTTTACCTCCTCCCGATGCAATTGCTGCAGAAGTGCGTCTCCGCGTTGCCTGTGAAGAATACGCGATTTCAATCTTCTCTCAGAGCCAGTTCACAAGACAGCCAGTCAACACAAGACAAGGAAGTTGGAGAAAACAAACCTGGACAAATCATGGATAATCCTGGAAAAATCCCAGATATTGAATGTGTGGAAATCACTGGAATTGGTGTATTCTCACGAGTACAAGCGTACTCACGAGTACGCTTTGTCTCACGAGCACACTTGTACTCGTGAGAACATACCAATTTCAGTGATTTCCGAGACACCGGTGGCTCGGCGTCGTGGGACCAAAGCACCTCGCGTCATCAAGATCCCTTCCCAGAACTTCCCGTTGTCCCACGAGGACTGTCGACAAACGAAGTGAATTCTTCTTTTTAGTATAAAAGAAGTAGTGCAGTGTATGTATGGTCGAGAAGGTGTTACATCTCTCTTCCAGTTAGCCCTCAGTCTTATATTTTCCTTCTTTCTACTCAAGCGGAAGCCAAGCCAATAAACCAACTTCTATTACAACTTACAAGTGTTCCTATCTACCGTTCCTGCAGCCACTAAACAAGACCGTACTGCGAAGCGATGCTTTACCTGACTACCATGAAGAATCAGTGCGAGCAAGGGCTCGCATTCTGCAAGTGGCTGATGGAGGATGTCGTCAGTGTTGTACGAAGTGCTCTACATCCAACGCTACAGGAGATGACAGATCAAGTTGCGCGCTCAAATTCCCAAGACAGCATCCAAATTGAAGGTCATGAATATCACTACGCCATGCTATTCCGTATGAAGCCCCCATCCTGGGCAAATGACGCCCTGATTCTCGCATTCTGCGCCAGACTTTGTGCAACTAATTCAACGGCTTATGTAGTTGGAATCGAGAATGCTGTGACGGGAAGGAAAATGAAGACATTTACAGAAACGATCAAGGCAAAGGCGCAAATGCTGAAGAGTTGTGCCGAGACTCTGTTCATCCCAGTCAACTTCGGGAACACACACTGGTGTGGTATCATTGTGAACGTCAAGGGAAACCAAGTAATGTACTACGATCCCATGAACCAAAAGTCTTACAAGGGCGTACTGGACCGAATGTCGTGGGATTTGGCCGAAACGCTGAGCGATGCCTACCAGGTACTGGCTATCAGCTCGCCAATCCAAACAGACGGTCATAACTGTGGCTTCTACGTCATACTCAGGTTCTGGCGTTACGTCGACACAAGTCTCTTGTTAGACTTGACCCAGACTGGTCTCACACTACTGCGGTTCCGCATCCTACAATTCCTGCTAAAGGGTAGCATTTCAATCTGACTCACTCAATCGAATTCGTTTTTACTCTATCGATCTGGTGTATGTCATATCTTCTTGTGTGCACTATGTCTACCCGTACCTGTGTGCACTATGTCTACCCGTACTTGTGTGCACTATGTCTACCCGTACTATGTTTACCCGTACAATACATGGAACGGTACATGGATGGAACATGGATTAGTCGTTATTTCTCACTATCGAGGCAAAGACATTCGCTGATCCGAATCACTTGATCTCAATATGAATTTTAAATTACAAGATCGGTAATTTATGGACAATACTTGGTTGAATACTTGGATTATTTCTATAGCTGATACTGGGACTGTAGCATCGTCCTTTTTTTAATTTAAGAAAGTGAGGTTTAATAACAACAAATTAAAAACTCGGTAGGCACCTCACTAGTCGTCCAACGGTCCCATCCCTGTATGACTAAACAACTGAGTTGGCACAGTCACTAATACAGAGCACTAAGCTTATTAATACTCGCCTACCGGGGTAAGCAGCCACCTGTCGTTTTAGTAGACATGAGGCGTCCGAAGGCCTCCCCAGGAAACACCACAATAAAGTAAGTGGAGCCCATCCCAATTTAAAGTAGAACTCACAATACTTCTCCGAAATGAATGACAGGTGAGCCCTTCGGTAGTCATAGCGTCGGGAACCAGCATTATATGGGGTATTCTTGTTGTGGGGTGGATCAGCCAGGTGTACTTCGAAATGGTACATGACTAAGCCAACCAAGCACTCCATTTCATTATTTGCTTTTGCGGTCCTCCCGGGGTATCTCTCATTCTTCAAATTTCCAGACTAGAGCCCCCTTCGCGCGGCTCTACCACCTCGGCCTCACCAGTCCGCCCACTTCCCACCCAACTCTCACTTACAACCGACCCAACGTCGAGCATCCCACAGAGCTTGTCGCCGTACAAACTAGCCCACGGGGTGGCACACACACACACAGGCTCTGACACCCCATCTTGGCGCTCCGGGAGATCTTGCAGCCAGAACCGATACTCGAGTCCGTTGGTCGGAGTCGAACCGCCGAGGCAGTTCCGAGTCGGTGTTTGCCACGCACGTTGTAGGTGACATGGAGGTTCGGTTGAGTGCGTAAGAGGTCTGGAGCAGACGCAGTAGCACGCCAGAAGCGTGAGAAGCCGCGAAGGACCGTTGTTAGCGCCGCGATAAAGCAAGAGAAAGGAGCAAAATGGTCATACAGGGGCTCGAACCCTGGACCGCAGCGTTATTAGCACTGTGCTCTACCGACTGAGCTATACGACCGCCAATCGCACACAGCACACACAGAAAACAAAATACCGCCCTCATCACAAAACGACTGGATACACACGCACGCACGCTGCACCACGCGCTTCTGCGCGCCTTCGCGCTGCTATACCACCTCGGCCTCGCCAGTCCGCCCACTTCCCACCCAACTCTCACTTACATCTGACCCAACGTCGAACATCCCACAGAGCTTGTCACCGTACAAACTAGCCCACGGGGTGGCACACACACACAGGCTCGGACACCTCATTATGGCGCTCCGGGAGATCTTGCAGCCAGGACCGATACTCGAGTCCGTTGGTCGGAGTCGAGCCGCCGAGGCAGTTCCGAGTCGGTGTTTGCCACGCCCGCTGTAGGTGACATGGAGGTTCGGTTGAGTGCGTAAGAGGTCTGGAGCAGACGCAGTAGCACGCCAGAAGCGCGAGAAGCCGCGAAGGACCGTTGTTAGCGCCGCGATAAAGCAAGAGAAAGGAGCAAAATGGTCATACAGGGGCTCGAACCCTGGACCGCAGCGTTATTAGCACTGTGCTCTACCGACTGAGCTATACGACCGCCAATCGCACACAACACACACAGAAAACAAAATACCGCCCTCATCACAAAACGACTGGATACACACGCACGCACGCTGCACCACGCGCTTCTGCGCGCCTTCGCGCTGCTCTACCACCTCGGCCTCGCCAGTCCGCCCACTTCCCACCCAACTCTCACTTACATCTGACCCAACGTCGAACATCCCACAGAGCTTGTCACCGTACAAACTAGCCCACGGGGTGGCACACACACACAGGCTCGGACACCTCATCTTGGCGCTCCGGGAGATCTTGCAGCCAGGACCGATACTCGAGTCCGTTGGTCGGAGTCGAGCCGCCGAGGCAGTTCCGAGTCGGTGTTTGCCACGCCCGTTGTAGGTGACATGGAGGTTCATTTGAGTGCGTAAGAGGTCTGGAGCAGACGCAGTAGCACGCCAGAAGCGCGAGAAGCCGCGAAGGACCGTTGCTAGCGCCGCGATAAAGCAAGAGAAAGGAGCAAAATGGTCATACAGGGGCTCGAACCCTGGACCGCAGCGTTATTAGCACTGTGCTCTACCGACTGAGCTATACGACCGCCAATCGCACACAACACACACAGAAAACAAAATACCGCCCTCATCACAAAACGACTGTATACACACCCACGCACGCTGCACCACGCGCTTCTGCGCACCTTCGCGCTGCTCTACCACCTCGGCCTCGCCAGTCCGCCCACTTCCCATCCAACTCTTACCTACAATCAACCCAACGTCGAACATCCCACAGAGCTTGTCGCCGTACAAACTAGCCCACGGGGTGGCACACACACACACAGGCTCGGACACCTCATCTTGGCGCTCCGGGAGATCTTGCAGCCAGGACCGATACTCGAGTCCGTTGGTCGGAGTCGAGCCGCCGAGGCAGTTCCGAGTCGGTGTTTGCCACGCCCGTTGTAGGTGACATGGAGGTTCGGTTGAGTGCGTAAGAGGTCTGGAGCAGACGCAGTAGCACACCAGAAGCGTGAGAAGCCGCGAAGGACCGTTGTTAGCGCCGCGATAAGCAAGAGAAAGGAGAAAAATGGTCATACAGGGGCTCGAACCCTGGACCGCAGCGTTATTAGCACTGTGCTCTACCGACTGAGCTATACGACCGCCAATCGCACACAACACACAAGAAAACAAAATACCGCCCTCATCACAAAACGACTGGATACACACGCACGCACGCTGCACCACGCGCTTCTGCGCGCCTTCGCGCTGCTCTACCACCTCGGCCTCGCCGGTCCGCCCACTTCCCATCCAACTCTTACCTACAATCAACCCAACGTCGAACATCCCACAGAGCTTGTCGCCGTACACTCTTGCCCACGGGGTGGCACACACACACACAGGCTCTGACACCTCATCTTGGCGCTCCGGGAGATCTTGCAGCCAGGACAGATACTCGAGTCCGTTGGTCGGAGTCGAGCCGCCGAGGCAGCTCCGAGTCGGTGTTTGCCACGCCCGTTTGTAGGTGGACATGGAAGGTTCCGGTTTGAGGTGCGTAAGAAGAGTCTGGAGCAGACGCAAGTAGCACGCCAGAAAGCGCGAGAAGCCCGCGAAAGGACCCGTTGTTAGCGCCGCGATTAAGCAAAGAGAAAAGGAGCAAAAATGGTCATACAGGGGCTCGAAACCCTGGACCGCAGCGTTATTAGCACTGTGCTCTACCGACTGAGCTATACGAACCGCCAATCGCACACAACACACACAGAAAAACAAAATACCGCCCTCATCACAAAACGACTGTATACACACCCACGCACGCTGCACC
>NW_003303755.1:3608648-3610407 GCF_000142945.1 Phytophthora infestans T30-4
CCGAGAGAATGTTAGATTTTATATTGATATCAGCTTCAAGGAGGATTTAGTCGTACCGAAGGACCAGCACGAGCCGCAATAGTGAGGGATGTGCTGGTTGCGTGAGATGCTCACGTAGCGCGTGCCGTTGACATTGCGCCAGTCGAAGTTCTTGGGCAGCTTAGACACGTCGATGTAGTCGTGCGGCCGGGGCGACGTGAGCGACACTGAGCGGTCCGGACTGCGCACGTAGCCCTGCGCACCTTCGCGCTGCTATACCACCTCGGCCTCGCCGGTCCGCCCACTTCCCATCCAACTCTCACTTACAACCGACCCAACGTCGAACATCCCACAGAGCTTGTCGCCGTACAAATTAGCCCACGGGGTGGCACACACGCACAGGCTCGGACATCTCATCTTGGCGCTCCGGGAGATCTTGCAGCCAGGACCGATACTCGAGTCCGTTGGTCGGAGTCGAGCCGCCGAGGCAGTTCCGAGTCGGTGTTTGCCACGCCCGTTGTAGGTGACATGGAGGTTCGGTTGAGTGCGTAAGAGGTCTGGAGCAGACGCAGTAGCACGCCAGAAGCGCGAGAAGCCGCGAAGGACCGTTGTTAGCGCCGCGATAAAGCAAGATCAAGGAGCAAAATGGTCATACAGGGGCTCGAACCCTGGACCGCAGCGTTATTAGCACTGTGCTCTACCGACTGAGCTATACGACCGCCAATCGCACACAACACACACAGAAAACAAAATACCCGCCCCTCATCACAAAACGACTGGATACACACGCACGCACGCATGCACCAACGCGCTTCTGCGCGCCTTCGCGCTGCTCTACCACCTCGGCCTCGCCAGTCCGCCCACTTCCCACCCAACTCTCACTTACATCTGACCCAACGTCGAACATCCCACAGAGCTTGTCGCCGTACAAACTAGCCCACGGGGGTGGGCACACACACACAGGCTCCGGACACCTTCATCCTTTGGCGCGTCCGGGGAGATCCTTGCAGGCCAGAGACCGATACTTCGAGTCCCGTTGGTCGGAGTCGAGCCGCCGGAGGCAGTTCCGAGTCGGTGTTTGCCACGCCCGCTGTAGGTGACATGGAGGTTCGGTTGAGTGCGTAAGAGGTCTGGAGCAGACGCAGTAGCACGCCAGAAGCGTGAGAAGCCGCGAAGGACCGTTGTTAGCGCCGCGATAAAGCAAGAGAAAGGAGCAAAATGGTCATACAGGGGCTCGAACCCTGGACCGCAGCGGTTATTAGCACTTGTGCTTTACGGAGGGAGTTTACAGACAGCTCTATGCTGCACATCACACACAGATAACAAAATACCGCCCTCATCTCAAAGCGGCTGTATACCCACCCACGCACGCTGCACAACGCGCTTGTGCGCGCTTTCGCGCTGCTTTACCACGTCGGCCTCGCCAGTCCGCCCCCTTCCCATCCAACTCTTACCTACAATCAACCCAACGTCGAACATCCCACAGAGCTTGTCGCCGTACAAACTAGCCCACGGGGTGGCACACACACACAGGCTCGGACACCTCATCTTGGCGCTCCGGGAGATCTTGCAGCCAGGACCGATACTCGAGTCCGTTGGTCGGAGTCGAACCGCCGAGGCAGTTCCGAGTCGGTGTTTGCCACGCCCGTTGTAGGTGACATGGAGGTTCGGTTGAGTGCGTAAGAGGTCTGGAGCAGACGCAGTAGCACGCCAGAAGCGCGAGAAGCCGCGAAGGACCGTTGTTAGCGCCGCGATAAAGCAAGAGAAAGGAGCAAAATGG
>NW_003303755.1:3613618-3616374 GCF_000142945.1 Phytophthora infestans T30-4
CAAAATACCGGCCCTCATCACAAAGCGACTGGATACACACGCACGCACGCTGCACCACGGCGCTTCTGCGCGCCTTCGCGCTGCTCTACCACCTCGGGCCTCGCCAGTCCGCCCACTTCCCACCCAACTCCAACCGACCCAACGTCGAACATCCCACAGAGCTTGTCGCCGTACAAACTAGCCCACGGGGTGGCACACACACACACAGGCTCGGACACCTCATCTTGGCGCTCCGGGAGATCTTGCAGCCAGGACCGATACTCGAGTCCGTTGGTCGGAGTCGAGCCGCCGAGGCAGTTCCGAGTCGGTGTTTGCCACGCCCGTTGTAGGTGACATGGAGGTTCGGTTGAGTGCGTAAGAGGTCTGGAGCAGACGCAGTAGCACGCCAGAAGCGTGAGAAGCCGCGAAGGACCGTTGTTAGCGCCGCGATAAAGCAAGAGAAAGGAGCAAAATGGTCATACAGGGGCTCGAACCCTGGACCGCAGCGTTATTAGCACTGTGCTCTACCGACTGAGCTATACGACCGCCAATCGCACACAACACACACAGAAAACAAAATACCGCCCTCATCACAAAACGACTGGATACACACGCACGCACGCTGCACCACGCGCTTCTGCGCGCCTTCGCGCTGCTCTACCACCTCGGCCTCGCCAGTCCGCCCACTTCCCACCCAACTCCAACCGACCCAACGTCGAACATCCCACAGAGCTTGCAGCCGTACAAACTAGCCTACGGGGTGGCACACACACACACAGGCTCGGACACCTCATCTTGGCGCTCCGGGAGATCTTGCAGCCAGGACCGATACTCGAGTCCGTTGGTCGGAGTCGAGCCGCCGAGGCAGTTCCGAGTCGGTGTTTGCCACGCCCGTTGTAGGTGACATGGAGGTTCATTTGAGTGCGTAAGAGGTCTGGAGCAGACGCAGTAGCACGCCAGAAGCGTGAGAAGCCGCGAAGGACCGTTGTTAACGCCGCCGAAAATAGCCAGGAAAAAGGAGGAAAAAGGGCCATTTTTGTGTGTTCGAAAACCCTGGAACCGCCACGCGCTAATTGAACAAATGTGGGGTCTCCACCCACTGCAACTAAATGAACGGGTAATTCACACCAAACTACGAAAACAAAATACCGCCCTCATCACAAAACGACTGGATACACACGCACGCACGCTGCACCCACGCGCTTCTGCGCACCTTCGCGCTGCTCTACCACCTCGGCCTCGCCGGTCCGCCCACTTCCCATCCAACTCTCACCTACAACTAACCCAACGTCGAACATCCCACAGAGCTTGTCGCCGTACAAACGAGCCCACGGGGTGGCACACACACACACAGGCTCGGACACCTCATCTTTGCGCTCCGGGAGATCTTGCAGCCAGGACCGATACTCGAGTCCGTTGGTCGGAGTCGAGCCGCCGAGGCAGCTCCGAGTCGGTGTTTGCCACGCCCGTTGTAGGTGACATGAAGGTTCGGTTGAGTGCGTAAGAGGTCTGGAGCAGACGCAATAACACGCCAGAAGCGTGAGAAGCCGCGAAGGACCGTTGTTAGCGCCGCGTGATAAGCAAGAGAAAGGAGCAAAATGGTCATACAGGGGGTCGAACCCTGGACCGCAGCGTTATTAGCACTGTGCTCTACCGACTGAGCTATACGACCGCCAATCGCACACAACACACAAGAAAACAAAATACCGCCCTCATCACAAAACATCTGTATACACACGCACGCACGCTGCACCACGCGCTTCTGCGCACCTTCGCGCTGCTCTACCACCTCGGCCTCGCCGGTCCGCCCACTTCCCATCCAACTCTCACCTACAACTAACCCAACGTCGAACATCCCACAGAGCTTGTCGCCGTACAAACTAGCCCACGGGGTGGCACACACACAAGCTCGGACACCTCATCTTGGCGCTCCGGGAGATCTTGCAGCCAGGACAGATACTCGAGTCCGTTGGTCAGAGTCGAGCCGCCGAGGCAGCTCCGAGTCGGTGTTTGCCACGCCCGCTGTAGGTGACATGGAGGTTCATTTGAGTGCGTAAGAGGTCTGGAGCAGACGCAGTAGCACGCCAGAAGCGTGAGAAGCCGCGAAGGACCGTTGTTAGCGCCGCGATAAAGCAAGAGAAAGGAGCAAAATGGTCATACAGGGGCTCGAACCCTGGACCGCAGCGTTATTAGCACTGTGCTCTACCGACTGAGCTATACGACCGCCAATCGCACACAACACACACAGAAAACAAAATACCGCCCTCATCACAAAACGACTGGATACACACGCACGCACGCTGCACCACGCGCTTCTGCGCACCTTCGCGCTGCTATACCACCTCGGCCTCGCCGGTCCGCCCACTTCCCATCCAACTCTCACTTACATCCGACCCAACGTCGAACATCCCACAGAGCTTGTCGCCGTACACTCTTGCCCACGGGGTGGCACACACACACACAGGCTCTGACACCTCATCTTGGCGCTCCGGGAGATCTTGCAGCCAGGACAGATACTCGAGTCCGTTGGTCGGAGTCGAGCCGCCGAGGCAGTTCCGAGTCGGTGTTTGCCACGCCCGTTTTAGGTGACATGGAGGTTCGGTTGAGTGCGTAAGAGGTCTGGAGCAGACGCAGTAGCACGCCAGAAGCGTGAGAAGCCGCGAAGGACCGTTGTTAGCGCCGCGATAAAGCAAGAGAAAGGAGCAAAATGGTCATACAGGGGGACGAATCCCTGAACTGGCGGGTTTATAAGCACTATGTTCTAAACGATTGAGCTA
>NW_003303755.1:3616842-3629614 GCF_000142945.1 Phytophthora infestans T30-4
GTGTTTGCCACGCCCGTTGTAGGTGACATGGAGGTTCGGTTGAGTGCGTAAGAGGTCTGGAGTAGACGCAGTAGCACGCCAGAAGCGTGAGAAGCCGCGAAGGGCCGTTGTTAGCGCCGCGTGATAAGCAAGCGAAAGGAGCAAAATGGTCATACAGGGGCTCGAACCCTGGACCGCAGCGTTATTAGCACTGTGCTCTACCGACTGAGCTACACACAACACACAAGAAAACAAAATACCGCCCTCATCACAAAACGTCTGTATACACTCGCACGCACGCTGCACCACGCGCTTCTGCGCACCTTCGCGCTGCTCTACCACCTCGGCCTCGCCGGTCCGCCCACTTCCCATCCAACTCTCACCTACCACTAACCCAACGTCGAACATCCCACAGAGCTTGTCGCCGTACAAACTAGCCCACGGGGTGGCACACACACACACACAGGCTCGGACACCTCATCGTGGCGCTCCGGGAGATCTTGCAGCCAGGACCGATACTCGAGTCCGTTGGTCGGAGTCGAGCCGCCGAGGCAGTTCCGAGTCGGTGTTTGCCACGCCCGTTGTAGGTGACATGGAGGTTCGGTTGAGTGCGTAAGAGGTCTGGAGCAGACGCAGTAGCACACCAGAAGCGCGAGAAGCCGCGAAGGACCGTTGTTAGCGCCGCGATAAAGCAAGAGAAAGGAGCAAAATGGTCATACAGGGGCTCGAACCCTGGACCGCAGCGTTATTAGCACTGTGCTCTACCGACTGAGCTATACGACCGCCAATCGCACACAACACACACAGAAAACAAAATACCGCCCTCATCACAAAACGACTGGATACACACGCACGCACGCTGCACCACGCGCTTCTGCGCGCCTTCGCGCTGCTCTACCACCTCGGCCTCGCCGGTCCGCCCACTTCCCACCCAACTCTCACTTACAATCAACCCAACGTCGAACATCCCACTGAGCTTGTCGCCGTACACTCTTGCCCACGGGGTGGCACACACACACAGGCTCGGACACCTCATCTTGGCGCTCCGGGAGATCTTGCAGCCAGGACCGATACTCGAGTCCGTTGGTCGGAGTCGAGCCGCCGAGGCAGTTCCGAGTCGGTGTTTGCCACGCCCGTTGTAGGTGACATGGAGGTTCATTTGAGTGCGTAAGAGGTCTGGAGCAGACGCAGTAGCACGCCAGAAGCGTGAGAAGCCGCGAAGGACCGTTGCTAGCGCCGCGATAAAGCAAGAGAAAGGAGCAAAATGGTCATACAGGGGCTCGAACCCTGGACCGAAGCGTTATTAGCACTGTGCTCTACCGACTGAGCTATACGACCGCCAATCGCACACAACACACAAGAAAACAAAATACCGCCCTCATCACAAAACATCTGTATACACACGCACGCACGCTGCACCACGCGCTTCTGCGCACCTTCGCGCTGCTCTACCACCTCGGCCTCGCCGGTCCGCCCACTTCCCACCCAACTCTCACTTACATCTGACCCAACGTCGAACATCCCACAGAGCTTGTCGCCGTACAAACTAGCCCACGGGGTGGCACACACACACAGGCTCGGACACCTCATCTTGGCGCTCCGGGAGATCTTGCAGCCAGGACCGATACTCGAGTCCGTTGGTCGGAGTCGAGCCGCCGAGGCAGCTCCAAGTCGGTGTTTGCCACGCCCGTTGTAGGTGACATGGAGGTTCGGTTGAGTGCGTAAGAGGTCTGGAGCAGACGCAGTAGCACGCCAGAAGCGTGAGAAGCCGCGAAGGACCGTTGTTAGCGCCGCGATAAAGCAAGAGAAAGAAGCAAAATGGTCATACAGGGGCTCGAACCCTGGACCGCAGCGTTATTAGCACTGTGCTCTACCGACTGAGCTATACGACCGCCAATCGCACACAACACACAAGAAAACAAAATACCGCCCTCATCACAAAACGACTGGATACACACGCACGCACGCTGCACCACGCGCTTCTGCGCGCCTTCGCGCTGCTCTACCACCTCGGCCTCGCCAGTCCGCCCACTTCCCACCCAACTCTCACTTACATCTGACCCAACGTCGAACATCCCACAGAGCTTGTCGCCGTACACTCTTGCCCACGGGGTGGCACACACACACACAGGCTCTGACACCTCATCTTGGCGCTCCGGGAGATCTTGCAGCCAGGACAGATACTCGAGTCCGTTGGTCGGAGTCGAGCCGCCGAGGCAGCTCCGAGTCGGTGTTTGCCACGCCCGTTGTAGGTGACATGAATGTTCGGTTGAGTGCGTAAGAGGTCTGGAGCAGACGCAGTAGCACGCCAGAAGCGCGAGAAGCCACGAAGGACCGTTATTAGCGCCGCGATAAAGCAAGAGAAAGGAGCAAAATGGTCATACAGGGGCTCGAACCCTGGACCGCAGCGTTATTAGCACTGTGCTCTACCGACTGAGCTATACGACCGCCAATCGCACACAGCACACAAGAAAACAAAATACCGCCCTCATCACAAAACATCTGTATACACACGCACGCACGCTGCACCACGCGCTTCTGCGCACCTTCGCGCTGCTCTACCACCTCGGCCTCGCCGGTCCGCCCACTTCCCACCCAACTCTCACTTACATCTGACCCAACGTCGAACATCCCACAGAGCTTGTCACCGTACAAACTAGCCCACGGGGTGGCACACACACACAGGCTCGGACACCTCATCTTGGCGCTCCGGGAGATCTTGCAGCCAGGACCGATACTCGAGTCCGTTGGTCGGAGTCGAGCCGCCGAGGCAGTTCCGAGTCGGTGTTTGCCACGCCCGTTGTAGGTGACATGGAGGTTCATTTGAGTGCGTAAGAGGTCTGGAGCAGACGCAGTAGCACGCCAGAAGCGCGAGAAGCCGCGAAGGACCGTTGCTAGCGCCGCGATAAAGCAAGAGAAAGGAGCAAAATGGTCATACAGGGGCTCGAACCCTGGACCGCAGCGTTATTAGCACTGTGCTCTACCGACTGAGCTATACGACCGCCAATCGCACACAACACACACAGAAAACAAAATACCGCGCTCATCACAAAACGACTGGATACACACGCACGCACGCTGCACCACGCGCTTCTGCGCGCCTTCGCGCTGCTCTACCACCTCGGCCTCGCCAGTCGGCCCACTTCCCACCCACTCTCACTTACATCTGACCCAACGTCGAACATCCCACAGAGCATGTCACCGTACAAACTAGTCCACGGAGTGGGACACACACACAGGCTCGGACACCTCATCTTGGCGCTCCGGGAAGATCTTGCCAGCCAGGAACCGATACTCGAGTCCGTTGGTCGGAGTCGAGCCGCCGAGGCAGTTCCGAGTCGGTGTTTGCCACGCCCGTTGTAGGTGACATGGAGGTTCGGTTGAGTGCGTAAGAGGTCTGGAGCAGACGCAGTAGCACGCCAGAAGCGTGAGAAGCCGCGAAGGACCGTTGCTAGCGCCGCGATAAAGCAAGAGAAAGGAGCAAAATGGTCATACAGGGGCTCGAACCCTGGACCGCAGCGTTATTAGCACTGTGCTCTACCGACTGAGCTATACGACCGCCAATCGCACACAACACACACAGAAAACAAAATACCGCCCTCATCACAAAACGACTGGATACACACGCACGCACGCTGCACCACGCGCTTCTGCGCGCCTTCGCGCTGCTCTACCACCTCGGCCTCGCCAGTCCGCCCACCTCCCACCCAACTCTCACTTACATCTGACCCAACGTCGAACATCCCACAGAGCTTGTCACCGTACAAACTAGCCCACGGGGTGGCACACACACACAGGCTCGGACACCTCATCTTGGCGCTCCGGGAGATCTTGCAGCCAGGACCGATACTCGAGTCCGTTGGTCGGAGTCGAGCCGCCGAGGCAGTTCCGAGTCGGTGTTTGCCACGCCCGTTGTAGGTGACATGGAGGTTCGGTTGAGTGCGTAAGAGGTCTGGAGCAGACGCAGTAGCACACCAGAAGCGCGAGAAGCCGCGAAGGACCGTTGTTAGCGCCGCGATAAAGCAAGAGAAAGGAGCAAAATGGTCATACAGGGGCTCGAACCCTGGACCGCAGCGTTATTAGCACTGTGCTCTACCGACTGAGCTATACGACCGCCAATCGCACACAACACACACATAAAACAAAATACCACCCTCATCACATAACGACTGGATACACACGCACGCACGCTGCACCACGCGCTTCTGCGCACCTTCGCGCTGCTATACCACCTCGGCCTCGCCAGTCCGCCCACTTCCCACCCAACTCTCACTTACAACCGACCCAACGTCGAACATCCCACAGAGCTTGTCGCCGTACAATCTAGCCCACGGGGTGGCACACACACACACAGGCTCGGACACCTCATCTTGGCGCTCCGGGAGATCTTGCAGCCAGGACCGATACTCGAGTCCGTTGGTCGGAGTCGAACCGCCGAGGCAGTTCCGAGTCGGTGTTTGCCACGCCCGTTGTAGGTGACATGGAGGTTCGGTTGAGTGCGTAAGAGGTCTGGAGCAGACGCAATAACACGCCAGAAGCGTGAGAAGCCGCGAAGGACCGTTGTTAGCGCCGCGTGATAAGCAAGCGAAAGGAGCAAAATGGTCATACAGGGGCTCGAACCCTGGACCGCAGCGTTATTAGCACTGTGCTCTACCGACTGAGCTATACGACCGCCAATCGCACACAACACACACAGAAAACAAAATACCGCCCTCATCACAAAACGACTGGATACACACGCACGCACGCTGCACCACGCGCTTCTGCGCGCCTTCGCGCTGCTCTACCACCTCGGCCTCGCCGGTCCGCCCACTTCCCATCCAACTCTTACCTACAATCAACCCAACGTCGAACATCCCACAGAGCTTGTCGCCGTACAAACTAGCCCACGGGGTGGCACACACACACAGGCTCGGACACCTCATCTTGGCGCTCCGGGAGATCTTGCAGCCAGGACCGATACTCGAGTCCGTTGGTCGGAGTCGAGCCGCCGAGGCAGTTCCGAGTCGGTGTTTGCCACGCCCGTTGTAGGTGACATGGAGGTTCGGTTGAGTGCGTAAGAGGTCTGGAGCAGACGCAGTAGCACGCCAGAAGCGCGAGAAGCCGCGAAGGACCGTTGTGAGCGCCGCGATAAAGCAAGAGAAAGGAGCAAAATGGTCATACAGGGGCTCGAACCCTGGACCGCAGCGTTATTAGCACTGTGCTCTACCGACTGAGCTATACGACCGCCAATCGCACACAACACACACAGAAAACAAAATACCGCCCTCATCACAAAACGACTGTATACACACCCACGCACGCTGCACCACGCGCTTCTGCGCACCTTCGCGCTGCTATACCACCTCGGCCTCGCCGGTCCGCCCACTTCCCATCCAACTCTCACTTACAACCGACCCAACGTCGAACATCCCACAGAGCTTGTCGCCGTACAAATTAGCCCACGGGGTGGCACACACGCCCAGGCTCGGACACCTCATCTTGGCGCTCCGGGAGATCTTGCAGCCAGGACCGATACTCGAGTCCGTTGGTCGGAGTCGAGCCGCCGAGGCAGTTTCCGAGTCGGTGTTTGCCACGCCCGTTGTAGGTGACATGGAGGTTCGGTTGAGTGCGTAAGAGGTCTGGAGCAGACGCAGTAGCACGCCAGAAGCGCGAGAAGCCGCGCAAGGACCGTTGTTAGCGCCGCGATAAAGCAAGAGAAAGGAGCAAAATGGTCATACAGGGGCTCGAACCCTGGACCGCAGCGTTATTAGCACTGTGCTCTACCGACTGAGCTATACGACCGCCCAATCGCACACACACACACACAGAGAACAAAATACCGCCCTCATCACAAAACGACTGGATACACACGCACGCACGCTGCACCACGCGCTTCTGCGCGCCTTCGCGCTGCTCTACCACCTCGGCCTCGCCAGTCCGCCCACTTCCCACCCAACTCTCACTTACATCTGACCCAACGTCGAACATCCCACAGAGCTTGTCACCGTACAAACTAGCCCACGGGGTGGCACACACACACAGGGCTCGGACACCTTCATTATGGCGCTCCGGGAGATCTTGCAGCCAGGACCGATACTCGAGTCCGTTGGTCGGAGTCGAGCCGCCGAGGCAGTTCCGAGTCGGTGTTTGCCACGCCCGCTGTAGGTGACATGGAGGTTCATTTGAGTGCGTAAGAGGTCTGGAGCAGGAACGCAAAGTAAAGGCAACGCCAGAAGCGTGAGAAGCCGCGAAAGGACCGTTGTTTAGCGCCGTCGATAAAGCAAGAGAAAGGAGCAAAATGGTCATACAGGGGCTTCGAACCCTGGACCGCCAGCGTTATTAGCACTGTGCTCTACCGACTGAGCTATTTTTACGACCGCCAATCGCACACAACACACACAGAAAACAAAATTCCGCCCTCAATCACAAAACGACTGGATACACACGCACGCACGCTGCACCACGCGCTTCTGCGCACCTTCGGCGCTGCTATACCACCTCGGCCTCGCCAGTCCGCCCACTTCCCACCCAACTCTCACTTACAACCGACCCAACGTCGAACATCCCACAGAGCTTGTCGCCGTACAAATTAGCCCACGGGGTGGCACACACACACAGGCTCGGACACCTCATCTTGGCGCTCCGGGAGATCTTGCAGCCAGGACCGATACTCGAGTCCGTTGGTCGGAGTCGAGCCGCCGAGGCAGTTCCGAGTCGGTGTTTGCCACGCCCGTTGTAGGTGACATGGAGGTTCGGTTGAGTGCGTAAGAGGTCTGGAGCAGACGCAGTAGCACGCCTGAAGCGCGAGAAGCCACGAAGGACCGTTGTTAGCGCCGCGATAAAGCAAGAGAAAGGAGCAAAATGGTCATACAGGGGCTCGAACCCTGGACCGCAGCGTTATTAGCACTGTGCTCTACCGACTGAGCTATACGACCGCCAATCGCACACAACACACAAGAAACAAAATACCGCCCTCATCACAAAACGTCTGTATACACACCCACGCACGCTGCACCACGCGCTTCTGCGCACCTTCGCGCTGCTATACCACCTCGGCCTCGCCGGTCCGCCCACTTCCCATCCAACTCTCACCTACAATCAACCCAACGTCGAACATCCCACAGAGCTTGTCGCCGTACAAACTAGCCCACGGGGTGGCACACACACACACAGGCTCTGACACCTCATCTTGGGGCTCCGGGAGATCTTGCAGCCAGGACAGATACTCGAGTCCGTTGGTCGGAGTCGAGCCGCCGAGGCAGCTCCGAGTCGGTGTTTGCCACGCCCGTTGTAGGTGACATGAAGGTTCGGTTGAGTGCGTAAGAGGTCTGGAGCAGACGCAATAACACGCCAGAAGCGTGAGAAGCCGCGAAGGACCGTTGTTAGCGCCGCGTGATAAGCAAGCGAAAGGAGCAAAATGGTCATACAGGGGCTCGAAACCCTGGGCGGAAGCGGTATTTAGCACCGTGCTCTTCCGACTGAGCTATCGACCCCCCAATCGCACACACCACACAAAGAAAAACAAAATTCCGCCCTCATCACAAAACGTCTGGATACACACGCACGCACGCTGCACCACGCGCTTCTGCGCGCCTTCGCGCTGCTCTACCACCTCGGCCTCGCCGGTCCGCCCACTTCCCATCCAACTCTTACCTACAACTAACGCACCGTCGAACATCCCACAGAGCTTGTCGCCGTACAAACTAGCCCACGGGGTGGCACACACACACACAGGCTCGGACACCTCATCTTTGCGCTCCGGGAGATCTTGCAGCCAGGACCGATACTCGAGTCCGTTGGTCGGAGTCGAGCCGCCGAGGCAGCTCCGAGTCGGTGTTTGCCACGCCCGTTGTAGGTGACATGAAGGTTCGGTTGAGTGCGTAAGAGGTCTGGAGCAGACGCAATAACACGCCAGAAGCGTGAGAAGCCGCGAAGGACCGTTGTTAGCGCCGCGATAAAGCAAGAGAAAGGAGCAAAATGGTCATACAGTGGCTCGAACCCTGGACCGCAGCGTTATTAGCACTGTACTCTACCGACTGAGCTATACGACCGCCAATCGCACACAACACACACAGAAAACAAAATACCGCCCTCATCACAAAACGACTGGATACACACGCACGCACGCTGCACCACGCGCTTCTGCGCGCCTTTCGCGCTGTTTCTACCCACCTCGGCCTCGCCAGTCCGCCCCACTTCTCACCCCAACTCTCACCTACAACCGAACCCAACGTTCGAAACATCCCACAGAGCTTGTTCGCCGTTACACAACCTAGCCCAACGCGGGTGGGTCACACCACCACACCACCAGCTTCGGGACACCTCATTCTTGACGCTCCGGGGAGATCTTGTCAGCCAGGACCGATACTCGAGTCCCGTTGGTCAGAGTCGAGCCTGCCGAGGCAGTTCCGAGTCGGTGTTTGCCACGCCCGTTGTACGTGACATGGAAGGTTCGGTTTGAGTGCGTAAGAGGGTCTGGAGCAGACGCAATAACACGCCAGAAGCGTGAGAAGCTCGCGAAGGACCGTTGTTTAGCGCCCGCGTGATAAAGCAAGAGAAAGGGAGCAAAAGTGGTCCATACAGGGGCCTCGAACCCTGGGAACCGCCAGCGTTTAATTAGCCACTGTGCTCTACCCGAACTGAAGCTATACCGACCCGCCCAACCGCACAACTAACACACTACAGAAAAACAAAAATAACCGCCCTCATCACAAAACGACTGGATACACACGCACGCACGCTGCACCACGCGCTTCTGCGCGCCTTCGCGCTGCTCTACCACCTCGGCCTCGCCAGTCCGCCCACTTCCCACCCAACTCTTACTTACAATCAACCCAACGTCGAACATCCCACAGAGCTTGTCACCGTACACTCTTGCCCACGGGGTGACACACACACACACAGGCTCGGACACCTCATCTTGGCGCTCCGGGAGATATTGCAGCCAGGACCGATACTCGAGTCCGTTGGTCGGAGTCGAGCCGCCGAGGCAGTTCCGAGTCGGTGTTTGCCACGCCCGTTGTAGGTGACATGGAGGTTCGGTTGAGTGCGCAAGAGGTCTGGAGCAGACGCAGTAGCACACCAGAAGCGTGAGAAGCCGCGAAGGACCGTTGTTAGCGCCGCGATAAGCAAGAGAAAGGAGCAAAATGGTCATACAGGGGCTCGAACCCTGGACCGCAGCGTTATTAGCACTGTGCTCTACCGACTGAGCTATACGACCGCCAACCGCACACAACACACACAGAAAACAAAATACCGCCCTCATCACAAAACGACTGGATACACACGCACGCACGCTGCACCACGCGCTTCTGCGCGCCTTCGCGCTGCTCTACCACCTCGGCCTCGCCAGTCCGCCCACTTCCCACCCAACTCTCACTTACAACCGACCCAACGTCGAACATCCCACAGAGCTTGTCGCCGTACAAACTAGCCCACGGGGTGGCACACACACACAGGCTCGGACACCTCATCTTGGCGCTCCGGGAGATCTTGCAGCCAGGACCGATACTCGAGTCCGTTGGTCGGAGTCGGGCCGCCGAGGCAGTTCCGAGTCGGTGTTTGCCACGCCCGTTGTAGGTGACATGAAGGTTCGGTTGAGTGCGTAAGAGGTCTGGAGCAGACGCAGTAGCACGCCAGAAGCGCGAGAAGCCGCGAAGGATCGTTGTTAGCGCCGCGATAAAGCAAGAGAAAGGAGCAAAATGGTCATACAGGGGCTCGAACCCTGGACCGCAGCGTTATTAGCACTGTGCTCTACCGACTGAGCTATACGACCGCCAATCGCACACAACACACACAGAAAACAAAATACCGCCCTCATCACAAAACGACTGGATACACACGCACGCACGCTGCACCACGCGCTTCTGCGCGCCTTCGCGCTGCTCTACCACCTCGGCCTCACCAGTCCGCCCACTTCCCACCCAACTCTCACTTACAACCGACCCAACGTCGAACATCCCACAGAGCTTGTCGCCGTACAAACTAGCCCACGGGGTGGCACACACACACAGGCTCGGACACCTCATCTTGGCGCTCCGGGAGATCTTGCAGCCAGGACCGATACTCGAGTCCGTTGGTCGGAGTCGAGCCGCCGAGGCAGTTCCGAGTCGGTGTTTGCCACGCCCGTTGTAGGTGACATGGAGGTTCATTTGAGAGCGTAAGAGGTCTGGAGCAGACGCAGTAGCACGCCAGAAGCGCGAGAAGCCGCGAAGGACCGTTGTTAGCGCCGCGATAAAGCAAGAGAAAGGAGCAAAATGGTCATACAGGGGCTCGAACCCTGGACCGCAGCGTTATTAGCACTGTGCTCTACCGACTGAGCTATACGACCGCCAATCGCACACAACACACACAGAAAACAAAATACCGCCCTCATCACAAAACGACTGGATACACACGCACGCACGCTGCACCACGCGCTTCTGCGCGCCTTCGCGCTGCTCTACCACCTCGGCCTCGCCAGTCCGCCCACTTCCCACCCAACTCCAACCGACCCAACCGCGAACATCCCACAGAGCTTGTCGCCGTACAAACTAGCCTACGGGGTGGCACACACACACACAAGCTCGGACACCTCATCTTGGCGCTCCGGGAGATCTTGCAGCCAGGACAGATACTCGAGTCCGTTGGTCGGAGTCGAGCCGCCGAGGCAGCTCCGAGTCGGTGTTTGCCACGCCCGTTGTAGGTGACATGAAGGTTCGGTTGAGTGCGTAAGAGGTCTGGAGCAGACGCAATAACACGCCAGAAGCGTGAGAAGCCGCGAAGGACCGTTGTTAGCGCCGCGAGATAAGAAGACAAAAGGACAAAAATGTTCATACGGGGCTCCGAACCTGGGACCGCAGCGTTATGAGAACTGTGCTCTACCGACGGACTGAGCTATACGACCGCCAATCGCACACAGCAAAAAAGAAAAAAAAAAACCGCTCTCTATCAAAAAACGACTGGATACACACGCACGCACGCTGCACCACGTGCTTCCTGCGCGCCTTCGGGCTGTTCTACCACCTCGGCCTCGCCAGTCCGCCCACTTCCCACTCAACTCTCACTTACAACCGACCCAACGTCGAACATCCCACAGAGCTTGTCGCCGTACAAACTAGCCCAACGGGGGTGGCACACACACACAGGCTCGGACACCTCATCTTGGTGGCTCCGAGAGATCTTGCAGCCAGGACCGATACTCGAGTCCCGTTGGTCGAAGTCGAAGCCGCCGAGGCAGCTCCCGAGTCGGTGTTTGCCACGCCCGTTGTAGGTGACATGGAGGTTCGGTTGAGTGCGTAAGAGGTCTGGAGCAGACGCAATAACACGCCAGAAGCGCGAGAAGCCGCGAAGGACCGTTGTGAGCGCCGCGATAAAGCAAGAGAAAGGAGCAAAATGGTCATACAGGGGCTCGAACCCTGGACCGCAGCGTTATTAGCACTGTGCTCTACCGACTGAGCTATACGACCGCCAATCGCACACAACACACAAGAAAACAAAATACCGCCCTCATCACAAAACATCTGTATACACACGCACGCACGCTGCACCACGCGCTTCTGCGCACCTTCGCGCTGCTCTACCACCTCGGCCTCGCCGGTCCGCCCACTTCCCATCCAACTCTCACCTACAACTAACCCAACGTCGAACATCCCACAGAGCTTGTCGCCGTACAAGCTAGCCCACGGGGTGGCACACACACACAGGCTCGGACACCTCATCTTGGTGCTCCGGGAGATCTTGCAGCCAGGAACGATACTCGAGTCCGTTGGTCGGAGTCGAGCCGCCGAGGCAGCTCCAAGTCGGTGTTTGCCACGCCCGTTGTAGGTGACATGGAGGTTCGGTTGAGTGCGTAAGAGGTCTGGAGCAGACGCAATAACACGCCAGAAGCGTGAGAAGCCGCGAAGGGCCGCTGTTAGCGCCGCGTGATAAGCAAGAGAAAGGAGCAAAATGGTCATACAGGGGCTCGAACCCTGGACCGCAGCGTTATTAGCACTGTGCTCTACCGACTGAGCTATACGACCGCCAATCGCACACAACACACACAGAAAACAAAATACCGTCCTCATCACAAAACGACTGTATACACACCCACGCACGCTGCACCACGCGCTTCTGCGCGCCTTCGCGCTGCTCTACCACCTCGGCCTCGCCAGTCCGCCCACTTCCCACCCAACTCTCACCTACAACTAACCCAACGTCGAACATCCCACAGAGCTTGTCGCCGTACACTCTTGCCCACGGGGTGGCACACACACACACAGGCTCGGACACCTCATCTTGGCGCTCCGGGAGATCTTGCAGCCAGGACCGATACTCGAGTCCGTTGGTCGGAGTCGAACCGCCGAGGCAGTTCCGAGTCGGTGTTTGCCACGCCCGTTGTAGGTGACATGGAGGTTCGGTTGAGTGCGTAAGAGGTCTGGAGCAGACGCAGTAGCACGCCAGAAGCGTGAGAAGCCGCGAAGGACCGTTGCTAGCGCCGCGATAAAGCAAGAGAAAGGAGCAAAATGGTCATACAGGGGGCTCGAACCCTGGGACCGCAGCGTTATTAGCACTGTTGCTCTACCGACTGAGCTATACGACCGCCCAATCGCACACAACACACACAGAAAACAAAATTACCGCCCTCATCACAAAACGACTGGATACACACCCACGCACGCTGGCACCACGCGGCTTTCTGCGCGCCTTCCGCGCTGCTCCTACCACTTCGGCCTCACCAAGTCCGCCCCACTTTCTCATCCCACTCTTACATACAATCAACCCAACGTCGAACATCCCACAGAGTCTTGTCGGCGTACACACTACCACCACGGGGTGGCACACACACACA